>NC_135954.1:32865000-33025000 GCF_053455715.1 Rhinoraja longicauda
ACTTTGCTTAACCCCTTCTCAAAATAATGACAGTAATCCCATTCCTACACCATCCTGTAGAGAGAGCAATTATCCTGACTTGCTCCCAGAATACGATACGACTAGTGAACAAATCAACATAAAACAGATCCACTTTTGCCCTCACTAATCACTTCCTTTTTGTGTATCTATGAAATTTCTTACAGTCTGTTTTTATGTTTCACTCAAGTTTACTCTCAAATTCCATGGAGTCATAGCGTCTTACAGCACGGAAGTACACCCTTCAGCCCCATTAGCCCATGCTGACCAAGATGACCCATCTAAGTTAGTCCCATTTCCCCTTATTTGGCCCATATCCCTCCAAACCTTTCGGATCCATATACTTGTCCAGATGTTTTTTAAATGTTAATATTGTTTTTCTGTATCATCTACTTCCTCCGGCAGATTGTTCTATATATCCACCACCCTTAACGTTGAAAAGTTGCCCCTCGGATTCCTATTCAAAAGTCACTGGTGTTCCTTCTTGGCTGTCACATCAGTGTGGCTT
Source organism: Rhinoraja longicauda (assembly GCF_053455715.1). Lineage (NCBI taxonomy): Eukaryota > Metazoa > Chordata > Chondrichthyes > Rajiformes > Arhynchobatidae > Rhinoraja > Rhinoraja longicauda. The sequence goes on from NC_135954.1 coordinate 32,865,527, forward strand.
CATTGTGAATGGCCCACCCTGGTTTGACTTCCCAAAATATGACACCTCAGACTTATCTCAATTAAACTCATTCCTCAGCACACTTGGCCAGCTGATTAAATTTCCACTATAATTCTTGACAATCATTTTCGCTGTCTATGATACCACCTATTTTCATGTTACGAGTTTCACTTTTACTAATTTCTTGGTGCTCCTTTGTCAAATTCTGTAATGTTCTAAGTCCTGAGGCCTACTGCTGTTTCTGGCAACACTGAAAGCAACTGACGGCAAGATACATTTATTGTTGACATTTATAGCAGGAGGATTTGTGTCTTAAAGCAGTTAAAGTGCACAATTGTGAGACTGCACTTGGAATACTGTGTACAGACCAGGCAACCTATCTAAGGAAATTATGTATTTTTCATTGAGGAAGTCCAATTAGCAATTACAAAATAGTTTCCTGCAATGGTGGGTAGGGCACAAAAGGAACAAATCAGGTAACTGTACTTTGAGAAGTAATTAAATGCAGACCTCTTGAGTTCACACATATAAGAGTTTCTCAATGAAACATAAAATATTCTTGTCAGACATGACAGGGCAGATGCAGGAATAATGTTTCCCTGTGTTGGATAATCTAGGAACAAGACTCAAAATAGGATCACAGACTCTAAATAGGGTGTTGGCTTTTCAGAGCTGAAAATAAATCTCTCCATGCAGACAGTAGTGAATCTTCAGAATTCTCTACCCAAGGTTACGATAGCTCAGTTCTTGAATGTTTATTGGACAAAGATTGATGGATCTTTGAATATTAAAAGAATCAAAGGATTGGAGTTGGTGCAGGGAACTTTTGTTGAGAGAATTCACTGTTTTATGATTGAACAATGAGAAGTTATCAGTAGAGAAAATTAATTGAAGCTGAAGGGAAATTTAATTCCAAGTACTTATCAATTTGCAATATTTTGAATTTTTAGGGACCTACTTGTTCTGATGACATAAATGAGTGTGAGGTCTATGCTGGATCACCACTAGCATGCCAGAATGGAGCAACATGCATGAACACACAAGGCAATTACAGGTAACATAATCTATCTTAGTCAAATTATTAGTATGTTAGAGGTGCAGCAAGTGTTTTAACTTATTATTGCCAATTTATTTTATTCAAAAAGCCAGAGAAATATAATTATATGGCTTGACAGGGTGTTGGAGGGATGAGGTTTTCCCAGCCTAGAGGGTCCAGAATCAGTAATCACAGTCTCAAATTAAGGACATGGGTGAGAAGGAATTTCTTTACTTAGAAGCTAGTGAATCTTTGGAATTCTCTCCCAGAGAGGGCTGTCGTGGTTCTGTCACTGATAATATCCAAGACAGAGATCACATGTTTGTAGTTGTTAAGGGAATTAAGGCATAGAATGATACTTGCCATTTTATTAACTGACAAGGGACAAATGATCTTCTGCTATTTCTTCTGTCATTATGAATTATTTAAATAATGAAAAATTGGCAGTCCCATTTGGGTTAAGGAACAGGCAATCTCCATGAGTTGACAGAGGGAGACAGGCAGGAGTCAGGATTGGACCACCAGTGCTATTGTGTGATTTATGTGAAATATTTTAAAATATTGAATGAATTTGATCCTTTGTGCAAATTGAAAGGTCTTGAAAAATAAATATGCTCTGTTTTAAAATCAGCTTAGAGCAAACATTTTTTTAAATTTACAAAATGCCCATTTTTGCATCATTTTGATTTCTAACAATAGTTTGGTGCAGCTAAATCAATCAGGATATCGGTGTTTCGAAACATTCATATTGGAACTATACCAAGGATGTGACAACGTGAAATAAGATTCAGGAAATCTTGTTTTTAACATAAATTATATTTTGTTATCCAAAGTTGTAGATGTACTCCTGAATGGTCTGGCCCACATTGTACTTCCAAATATGATGATTGCCAAGGTGGCTCCCAAACAAGATGTGAACATGGCATCTGCATTGATTTAAACAGAGTTCAGCCAAATCAGGTAAAAACCATGGAACCATTTGAAAAACATTCCTTGATTACCATTATTCAATACGTTCAGCAAGAACAATCAAATTTAAGTTCATGCAATAGTTGTAGACTCTATCTACTGGAACCATTGTCCCGCACGGGAGATTGGTGACCAAAATCAGAGCACATGGTATTGGGGGTAGGGTGTTAACATGGATAGAAAATTGGTTGGCAGACAGGAAGCAAAGAGTAGGAGTAAACGGGTCCTTTTCAGAATGGCAGGCAGTGGCGAGTGGAGTGCCGCAAGGCTCGGTGTTGGGGCCGCAACTGTTTACCATATATATTAATGATTTGGAAGAGGGAATTAGAAGCAACACTAGCAAGTTTGCAGATGACACAAAGCTGGGTGGCAGTGTAAACCGTGAAGAGGATGTTAGGAGGTTGCAGGGTGACCTGGACAGGTTGAGTGAGTGGGCAGATGCAGTATAATATAGATAAATGTGAGGTTGTCCACTTTGGCGGCAGAAACAAGGAGGCAGATTATTATCTCAATGGGGTTAGGTTAGGTAAGGGGGAGGTGCAGCGAGACCTGGGTGTCCTTGTACACCAGTCACTGAAAGTTGGCGTGCAGGTACAGCAGGCAGTGAAGAAAGCTAATGGAATGTTGGCCTTCATAACAAGAGGATTTCAGTATAGGAGTAAAGAGGTTCTTCTGCAGTTGTATAGGGCCCTGGTAAGACCACATCTGGAGTATTGTGTACAGTTTTGGTCTCCTAATTTGAGGAAGGACATCCTTGTAATTGAGGCTGTGCAGCGTAGTTTCACGAGATTGATCCCTGGGATGGCGGGACTGACATACGAGGAAAGATTGAAAAGACTAGGCTTGTATTCACTGGAGTTCAGAAGGATGAGAGGGGATCTTATAGAAACATATAAAATTATAAAAGGACTGGACAAGCTAGATGCAGGAAAAATGTTCCCAATGTTGGGCGAGTCCAGAACCAGGGGCCACAGTCTTAGAATAAAGGGGAGGCCATTTAAAACTGAGGTGAGAAAAACCTTTTTCACCCAGAGAGTTGTGAATTTGTGGAATTCTCTGCCACAGAGGGCAGTGGAAGCCAAATCACTGGATGGATTTAAGAGAGAGTTAGATAGAGCTCTAGGGGCTAGTGGAATCAAGGGATATGGGGAGAAGGCAGGCAGGGGGTATTGATTGGGGACGATCAGCCATGATCACAATGAATGGCGGTGCTGGCTTGAAGGGCCGAATGGCCTCCTCCTGCACCTATTTTCTATGTTTCTATATTTTCCTATCAAGAGTCAAGAGTGTTTTATTGTCATATGTACTGAGCCAGAACAATGAAAATCTTATTCGCAGCAGTAGCAGCAGTACAACAGGTTTGGAAACACAGTACTCAATAGATAATACAATAAACAGACAAAATGTCAAAAAATTAAAAATAACAATATAAGGCAAAAAAAACACAATAGAGCCCAAAATCCCAAGTGCAACCCAGGCAGTTTGTAGTTCAGAATTTAGTTGGAGTTAGTAGTGTTCAATAATCTGATGGTTGCTGAGACAAAGCTTGTCCTGAGCTTGTCCTGATCCAGTTTTCAGATTCATCCTGTACAACATACCTGTAAATCATACAGCTGTATTGAGAAAATATTCTCCCCTCAGGGTGTTTATCGAGAGACATAATCCTTATTTTATTGGGAGAAATTGATCTAGTTTTGGCCATTTGTTCTGCTAGTCGCGGATTGTGGAATTAAAAAAAAAAATTGTCTGTACTGAATGGGATTTTCTGTGATACATTGTTTCAGCAGATCCAGTTTTCCATGCAATTAGATCTTGAAAATAAACTCGAAAACTTGCTCTGCTCATTTAATAATGGTCCGTCTTTTGATCTGTAATCCACTCATAGGCTAAGTATCACTGTATCTGTGAAGATGGGTGGAGTCAGCCCTCTATTGGCTCAGCTTGCAGTTCTGATATTGATGAATGCAGCCTTCCTGTTCAACCCTGCTCAACAAATCCTCCAGTATCATGCTTAAACTCCCCAGGTTCTTACTCTTGTGAGAACTGCCCAGCAGGTAATACACTTTCTTATTTAAATATTAAATCCATTTAAATATTTTGTAATTATTCATCTATCATCAGGAACCAGATATTAAAATGTGTTTGTTTCATTAACTATTATTAGAATACAGTAATATATTTAAAAGTGTATCTTTTGGATGAAAGGTTAAGTTTTGATAAAATGTACACAGGCTGGGAAGGAGATGCTCTTAGGTGCCAGGATATTGATGAATGCAAGACCAATATTGGAGGATGTTCTGAAGTACCATTTGTCCAATGCATTAATGTTTTAGGATCCTATCATTGTGGTTTATGTCCAGCAGATATGCATTTCTGTTAAGTTATCTCTTAGTCTAGCTTATTAATACACACATGGAGAGTTGTTTATATGTGACATTGGTTCAAAACCTTTAAATAATTTACAACTTGTATTTAGTTTTGAAATTGTAATACTTAGTGATTATCTTAGGGATCTGAAGACTTACATCGCCATAACAAATTTAAATATAGTAAAGTAATATTTTTTAGTGTTCCTTGCTAAGTAGAAATCAATTAAAATTGAATGCCACTTATTACTAGATTGATGGCAGGTATGGAATATTTGGACTAATAACATCCAAAATGTATACTTAACAGAATTCTAAAAATGAATCATTTAAACTCCATCTGACATAATATGGACCTAACTTAAAGTACATTTTGTAGCTGCTTCACCATGCAGCAAACTTTGTGCTAGAGGTAGAATAAATGAATGTTTAGGGTGGCGGAGAGGATGCCAATTAAGTGGGCTGCTTTGTTGTGCATATCGTCAAGCTTCTTGAGAATTGCCTATCCAGCATTCATCGAGGTAAGTGGAGAATGTTTGTCACGCCTTCGGGCGTCAGGAGTAGTTTCTGGTCAGTGCTGGCCGCCTCAGGATGTTGATGGTGGGAGATTTAGCAAGAGTAATTCCACTGAATGTCAAGGGTGGATGGTTAGAATCTACCAATTTGGAGATGCTCAATGCCAGACGTTGTTATGATGCAAATGTTATCTGCTTTTTGTCAGCTCATGTCAGAATGTTAGCTAGGTCCGCAGTCACAGATGGGCCGCTTCATTTGTTGAAGGGTGTGAATGGAATTGATCATAGAGCAGTTGCGACACACTGTAGCTTCTGTGCAGAGGTTGAGGAGGGGATGAATGCACAGAGTAGTAGGTAGGTATGAATTAAATGGGCTGCTTTGCCATGGATTGCTGCTCTGCCTTATATTGTGGCAAATTAAATCACAGTCCTAATTTGTGCCATTAGATGTTGGAATGGTTTTGGGATGTCTTAAGATGAGTGATTCACCAGAAGATACCCAGCATCAGACCATCATGCTATTTACGTGTCTGGCCCAGTTTAGTTTCTGATCAAAGATAATCCCCAGGACATTTAAGGTGCATAAATTGGTTGTTATAATTTATTTGAATGTAAGGGAGGTGTGCCTTGACACCCTCTCGCTGGAGATAGTTCTGTGGCATAAACATTACTTGACGTGCAAGTGTGTGTCTGAATATATTTTTTGCCTTAATACATGCAGATACTTGACTTTCGGAACAGTTGAGAATGAAAATGAACATTGTACGATTATCAGCAAATATTCTCACTTTTTGACCATGTGAAGGTCATTGATTAAACAGTGAGGGCTGTTTGCCCTACAATGCAGTCCTAAGGAACACCTGTAGAGAGTTTTCAGGCCACAATGTTGAACTACAATACCAACACCTACCTTTTGTGCAAGATATTACTCTAGCATTTGGAGTGATCATCCCTTAATGCCCATTGACTTCATTCTCCCCATGGTGTTGTGATGCCATTCTTAGTTAAATACTGCTTCATTGTACAAAAATTCACTTTCTTCTCTGGAGTATTGGCTTTTGGTTTATCTTTTGCAAAGACTTATAAAAAGATCTGGAGTCAACTGGTCCTTTAGAAAATCAGGCTTTGGTGAGCAAGTTATTCGGGAAAAAGAACTGCTGAATAAAATAGTCAATTATATCCTCTATCACTTTGTTGATGATGAGGATGCACTGATTGGGTAGTAATCAGGTGGATTGGATATCTCACGATTTTGTGAATGGGACATACCTGGACAACTTTCCAAGTTGTTTGCTGGATGCCATTGTTACAACTATATTGAAATAGTTGGTTGGGATTTAGCTAGTTCTGTACCATAGGTCTTATGTTCTGCCACTAGGAGGTTGTCTGGACTTCATGGTCTTTGCCTTATCCAGTGTTTTAGCTCTTTCTTGATATCATGTGGAGTAAATTGAATTGACTGAAGACTGACTCCAGTGGCAGTGGGGATTTCAGCAGGAAATCAATATGGATCATCCAAGTCAACTCAAATTCATTGTCATATGCACACATACACTGAGGTATAGGAACAATCAAAATGTTGCTTTTAGCAGTATCACCGGCACAAAAACTCAGAAATTCTGGCTGAATATGGTGACAAATATTTGGTTGGGTATTCTTTTTCTTAAATAACATCCTTTGCACGATATGATTTATTTCATTTGTAGGTTACCAGGCTGATGGGAAAAACTGCACTCAGATTGATTTATGCTCCGCGAACAATGGAGGATGTCATCACTTGGCATCATGTACTTACAATCCAGGTAAAATGCCAAAAATGTCACTAATACCCAACAAGGTATTTTGTTCAAGCTTATTTGTGCTAATGAATTCTAAATTAGTGTTTCGACTGAGTTTTTCAAGTGTTTGAATTTGATTATTATGTGTTGCAACAATGACAATATTTCTATTCAATATTGAAGTTACAAATATTTAGGCATTGACCAGCATCTCGATGAAGAAGATAATAAAGCCACCAAACTCTGATTGCTGACCTTTGTAACTGCCCTTTCCATTCCCATACTGACCTTTCTGTCCTGGGCCTCTTCCATTGCCAGAGTGAGGCCACAGGCAAACTGGAGGAACAGCCACCTCATATGCTGCTTGGGTAGTTTACAACTTAAAGGCATGAACATTGAATTCTCCAGTTTTAGATAACTAACCCATTAACACTCCCCCCCCCCCCCCCCCCACTTTCCACCCTACCCTTTTCCCCTCTCTTCTTGTGCCCAACTTGGATATGCACCCATTTCTCCTTTTCCCCTTTCCCGCCATCCCCTTCCACCTATATTCCTTCCTCTGGCTTGGCATATTGCGCATCTCCATATTTTACATTATTTGCCTCTTCTATTCTGGCCTTTGTCCATCCATCTGCCAATCAAAATCTGTGCCTACTATTACTTGCCAGACTTTGTCCTGCTCCACCTCACTTCCAGTTTTCAACCCCCTGGTCCCCTCTGCCCTCACAATCAGTCTAAAGAATAGCCCCAACCTGAAATGTCACCATTCCACATTCTCCAGAGATGCTGCCCGACCCACTGAATTACTCCAGCTTTGTGTCTTTTTTTGTTTAACTTACTAACTTGATATATTCAGGCAGACAAGTATCTGCATCAAAGAACTCAGTACATTTATTACTAAACGATCACCTTTAGTCATACACACTCTCACTGACTCTTAGTATTTCCTAAAGCATGATTAATAGGGTGCCAAATTCTTCAGCTTCTTTTATGAGTTCTGTACAACTTTCTTAACCCATTTCATATATAGTTAGGTAAAATGTCCATACTTGCTTATAATTTAATAGTCCATCTAAAGACATCAGAAAAAAATAATTTCTATCAAGTTGGTTTACAAATCTAAATCTAGTCTTGTTATTTAATTTAACACATTGATGGGAGATAGTGTCATAACCTCAAGAGGATTGATTTAATAGTTTGTCCATTTCTTTATGGAGCATACGTCAGTCCCCTGACTAAAATATGTTTATACTTTCATGGGCTACTTGAATCATTTCATTGTGATGTTGTAAAGTTGCAGAGGATGACTGAATCTTTCAAAATATCACATTCTGTCTTGCCTGAGTCAATCATCCCGAATGTACCTCTCAATGCAAAAAATTTACTTCACGCAGGTTTTAAGACAAAGCACTTGTTTTTTTTAAGGCAATCTGTCCACATCAAGTACCCCCCTCTTAATCCCATCTAAAATGCATTTGGGCAAGTACATAGGGAGCGGAGATTATGTGTAGGCAGTCTATTAATTTAATCAGTTTAATTTTACATCATGTTCAGCAGAGACATTGTAGGCCAAAGGACATGTTCCTGTGCTGTACTGTTTTATACCCTGTAAAGATCCTGTCTTGGATAATAATAAATGAACCCAAGAGCAGTTAAAACGAAGGAATTTGAAAGACAAATTGTTCGTACTTTCAGAATACTTTAGCCTTTAGCCTTTAGACTTTATAGCTACAGTGTGGAAACAGGCTTTTCGGCCCACCGAGTCCGCACCGACCAGCGATCGGTACCATTACACTATTCTACACACGAGGAACAATTTACAAATTTCTACCAAAGCTAATTAAACTACAAACCTGTACATGTTGTAGAGAGTGGGAGGAAATCGGAACACTCAGAGAAAAATCACACAGTCACAGGGAAAACATACAAACTCCATACAGACAGCACCCATCTCAAGGATTGAACCCATGTCTCTGGCGCTGTAAGGCAGCAGCTCTAAAGTCGCGCCGTTGTGTTTGGCTGCCTGCCACTGTATGTTTCTTTTTTTTCCTGGTCAGATGTACAGCACTTTGGTCAACGTGGGTTGTTTTTAAATGTGCTATACAAATAAATTGACTTGACTTGACTTGACTTGACTTGACGTTACTGTGCGGCTCCCTACTCTGATATTTGATGTCTTTTCAATTTAGATTTAACATTAGGATTTTGCCTCTTCCAACCTTTTTCAATAAATTTTGACATAATATCAAAGATCTATTGATCTCACTTTTTTTCATGGGGAGGACTGATCATACGTAACAGAATTTAATTTTCAGGTGAGAGTGAGACTCTTATGTCTGACCTTAACACCTTAAACTTAAATCGAAGTAACAATCAAGGTGAAAAAAATAAAATGGACTGAGAAACTAGGTTTTTATGATAAGATTGTAGTTATGCACTGACATGCATTTGAAGCGATATTTCATAATTATATTCCGTTAAGAAAAAAACTACTATCAGAGGCTGATTAATTCATGGCTTACTAAATCAAGGAGAGTGTCGAGTTGAAATAGAGGGCTGAACCTCTCGTGTTATTTACTACTCTCAGGTGACAATGTTCCGACTTGCACTTGTCCAGCTGATTATTTTGGAAATGGCAACGGAGACAACGGCTGCATTCCTGGCATTGATCTTTGTCAACACAGCAACCCGTGCATGAATGGCCAATGTTGTGTAAGTTCTGATTATGCAAAGAGACAATTGTTGACAATATCCTCCACCACAATACTTCACAGAAAACTTTGATGGTTGTTTTGCAAATTAAATAATCATACCTGTATATCATAGACAGTAGAAAAACACTTTTTTTAGTGTATGTCATTAGACAATAGACAATAGACAATAGGTGCAGGAGGAGGCCATTCGGCCCTTTGAGCCAGCACCGTCATTCAATGTGTTCATGGCTGATCATTCTCAATCAGTACCCCGTTCCTGCCTTCTCCCCATACCCCTGGACTCCGCTATCCTTAAGAGTTCTATCCAGCTCTCTCTTGAATGCATTCAGAGAATTGGCCTCCACTGCCTTCTGAGGCAGAGAATTCCACAGATTCACAACTCTCTGACTGAAAAAGTTTTTCCTCATCTCAGTTCTAAATGGCCTACCCCTTATTCTTAAACTGTGGCCCCTGGTTCTGGACTCCCCCAACATTGGGAACATGTTTCCTGTCTCTAACGTGCCCAACCCCTTAATAATCTTATACGTTTCGATAAGATCTCCTCTCATCCTTCTAAATTCCAGTGTATGTCATTGACTACAGAGGGATACTTTTGTGACATTATATGGAAAGGAGAATATTTATTTTATCTCCTCCTGCCAAGCTGTATCCGTCTTGAAGATAGAATGTGGTGTGGGTGCAGCTATCGCGTATGGTTCAAAGAAAATTGCCGTTTCTTGTGCTAAACCTTTGTTTTTTTGCAGGCTGTATTTTCAAGTTATAAATGCATTTGCGCTCCAGGATGGACTGGCATCAACTGCACTCAGAACATTAATGACTGTGCCAGTAGCCCATGTCAGAATGGAGGAAACTGTACTGATGGCATCACTGCTTACACTTGTACTTGCATGAGGGGCTGGACAGGGCCAGAGTGTCAAATACGACAGCAAGGTAAAACAATGAAAGGGTCTGATTAATGCTTAATATATGGAAGGAGCCCAGACTTATTTTTAATCGATTATGATAAATCTCCTAAAAGTTTAACTTTTAGCCAAGTGTACATTTTTGTCTCCAGGTGCTTCGGTTTCCTCTCATCGGTTTGTCGATTAATTGGCTTCTGTAAATTGTAAATTGTCTCTAGTGTGTAGGATAGTGCTAGTGTACAGGATGATCGTTGGTCAGTGTGGACCCGGTGTGCTAAAGGGCCTGTTTCCATGCTGTATCTCTAAAGTAAAGTCTAAAGCAAAGTTACTAAAGTAAATGAGCTAATTAGTAAAAGGTAGCATGGCTTTATCCACAGCAAGTCATCTCTTACGAACTTCATTTAGTTTTTTGAGGAGATGACAAAGGTGATTGATGAGTGAAGGGCAGTTGATGTTATCTTTCTGGATTTTAGGAATGCATCTGATAAAGTCCCTCACGGTAGGCTGATCCAGGTTTAAGATGCATGGGATCCACAGAGACTTGGTTGTTTGGATTCAGAACTGGTTTACTCATCCAAGACAGAAGGTAGTGGTAGAAAGGTGTTATTCTGACTGGAGGTCAGACTGACTGTAACCAGTGATGTTCCACAGGGTCCAGGCTGTATTTTATGCACACCATATAAATGATTTGGACAGAAATGTAGATTAACTACCAGAGGGTTAGTTAATAAGTTTTCGGATGACACAAAAAAGGTGGAATTGTGCACAGAGCTGCCATAGATGGATACAGATGTTATAAATATGGCCAGAGAAATCGTAGAAGGAGTTTAATTTGGGCAAATGTGAGGTGCTGCATGTTAGGAGGTCAAAAGTATGTAGTTTGGCTAGACTGAAAATACAAGAGGAAAATATACCCTTTGTCTAAATTGAAAGAGTAGAAGGGAAGTAGCCAGTGTAAAGAGTTGGGGGGAGGGTTGGGCAAGAGCTAGTGGTAATGGGTGGATGCAGATAAATAGTTGGTTGGCAGATAATAATCAGGTTGGGAAAGGAAGGGTGGAGATAGTGACAGAGGCTGAGTGGTGATTCTGGAATCTAGAATATTTTGGTCTTTAAGAGGCTTTTAAATGGGCACAGGGATATGGAGTGAATAGAGGGAGTTGGATCACATGAGGCAGAGGAGATTAGTGTAATTTGTCAACATGGACATTGAGAGCAGAAGGGCCTATTCCTGTGCGGTACTGTTCAATGTTGGAATGATAGGAAAGGAAGTTGGGGGAGAGAAGAGAATAAGTTTCAAGGTTTCAAGGTCAGTTTATTGTCACATGTACCAATTAAGGTTCAGTGAAATTTGAGTCACCATCCAGCCATACCGTGAAAAGCAACAAGACACACAACCACATAAAAGTTAACATAAACATCCATCACAGTGGATTCCACATTCCTCACTCTGATGGAAGGCAATAAAGTTCAATCTCCTTCCTCTTGTTCTCCCGCGGTTGGGACAGTCAAACCATCCGCAGTCGGGGCGATCAAAGCTCCCGCAGCTGACGATCGAAGCCCTCGTCGGGGTGATTGAAACCCCCGCATCGGGGCGGTTGAAACTCTCTCCCTGACATGGAGCTCCCAAATCGGCATCTTCTTACCAGAGACAGCGGTCTTCATGATGTTAAAGTCCACAGGCCCCGCAGTTGGAGCTTCGATCCCTGAGAAAGGGATCGGCAGCTCCGCGATGTTAAAGTCCTGCAGACTTCCGCGGCTTGGAGCGCCGGGTCGGTCTCCAGGAAAGGCCACCGACTCCACGATGTAAGGCCGCAGTGAGGACGGAGATACGATACAGAAACAAAATGCATCTCCGTCGAGGTAAGAGATTGAAAAACAGTTTCCCCAACCCCCCCTCCACATACTGTAAAACAAACCAAGGAACACTAAAACATACTTTTTTAACACATACTAAAAATAACAGAATGAAGAAAGAATAGACAGACTGTTGGCGAGGCAGCCACTGCTGGTGGCGCCACCCGGTGTCACGAAGGCTAGTGGTGAAAAGCAGAGAAGACAAAGGGTGGAATATGGTGGAAATTGATTAGAAAGGAAGGTGAAGAATGAAATGTAGAACCAGAGGGAGGGACGGTGTAAAGTTGGGTATGGCAGGGAGAAGGTGATGGGGAATAAGGGACCCAGACTTAGTAGGGTGGGTGATGAGCAGAAGGACGAGGGGGAGGAGGGGACAGGAATTGGGTGATGATGGGCAGTTAGGACATCATGTTATAGATAAACAAGACATTGAGGAGACCGCACCCGAAATATTATGTGCACTTCTAGTCACCATGCTGTAGAAAGATTGTGATTAAGCTAGACCAGATACAGAAAAGATTCACAAGAATGTTACTGGAACTGCAGGGCCTGAGTTATCAGGAGAGGATGGATAGACTGGAACTTTTTCCCCTGGATTGATTTTTTAGATTTAGATTTAGAGATACAGCGCGGAAACAGGCCCTTCGGCCCACCGAGTCCGCGCCGCCCAGCGATCCCCGCACATTAACACTATCCTACACACACTAGGAACAATTTTTTTAAACATTTACCCAGTCAATTAACCTACATACCTGTATGTCTTTGGAGTGTGGGACCCACGCAGGTCACGGGGAGAACGTACAAACTCCGTACAGACTGCGCCCGTAGTCGGGATCGAACCCGGGTCTCCGGCGCTGCATTCGCTGTAAGGCAGCAACTCTACCGCTGCGCCACCGTGCCGCCGTTGAAAGATGACCTTATGGGGGTTGATGAAATCATGAGGGGCATAGATAAGGTGGATAATCACAGTCTTTTGCCAAGGGCATGGAAGTCTAAAAGTAGAGGGCATAGGTTTAAGGTGTGAGAGAAAAAAAAGTTAAAGGGAAACAGGAACAAGTGTTTCAGACAGAGAGTGGGGTCGGTATTTGGAACAAACTGCTCGAGAGAGTGCAAGAGGCAGGTACAATTACAAAGTTTAAAAGACATTTCGGAAGGTTCACAGATAGGAAAGGTTTTGAGTGATTCAGCACAAATGCAGGCAAATCGGCATCCATGAGTTGGCCCGAAATATTTTCGTAATATTTTCATCTGTGGTTAGGAATAGGTCATACAGTCCCTCAGGTCTGTAATATCATTCAATAAGACCATGGCTTACACTTTATTTCATGTCCACTTTTCAACCATATTCCTATATCCATTGACAAACCATATTGAAAAATATATATTTTTTAGTTTTAGTTTTAGAAATACAGCGCGGAAACAGACCCTTCCACAATGACTAATGATTCCCATCCCCACTAGCACTACCCCACACACTGGGGACAATTTACAATCTTCACCGAAGCAAATTAACCTACAAACCTGTACATCTTTGGAGTGTGGGAGGAAACCGGAGCTCCCGGGGAAAACCCACGTGGTCACGGGGAGAATTTACTAACTCCATACAGACTGCACCCATAGTCAGGATAGAACTTGGATCCCTGCTGCTGTCAGGCAGCACTTAATATATTGATTTAACAAGTGAGTTTTTAAAGCTCTTCGCCCAAAAGAGGCTTTTGGAACCTAGATGAGCATCTGGCAGTTCTTGGACTTTTGATAAGGAAAATAATCCAGACCCAGACATACTCTCACTGTGTGTCACATTTGTAGGAACAGGTGTCACAACAGAAATGTCAGCACATAGCCTAGGCTAAGAATTCAGTGCTGCATGGTAGGAGTACAGCAGCATCATTGGTGTCTTTCAGGGAAAATGTTGACTGACATTGAACTAACCATATAATTAGCTTGACTTCTCTGGTCATTTTCCCATTGCCCTATAATTTTATTGAAAGTATTGGGATTAGTATTGGATGTAGGTAAGTAATTGATGGTTGGCGTGGATGTGGTGAGTCAAAGGGCCTGTTTTTGTGCAATACAATCCGATGAATTCGTAACACTATGTTTCTGTTTCACTTTAAATAAATATTATTGAATTTGCTTCCACCATTCTTTCAGACAATTCATTCCAGATCATAGCAAATAATGGATCCAAAAAATTATCTGCATCTCCCTTCTAGTTTAGTTTAGTTTAGAGATACAGCATGGAAACAGGCCCATTGACTGACCAAATCCACGTCGATCCTGGATCATCCGTTCACCGTTCCACATTATCCCACTTTCTCATCCACTCCTTACATATTAGGAGAAAAATTACATAGGTCAAATAACCTGCAAAACAGAGCATTTTTGGGATGTGTGAGGAAATTGGAGCACCCGTAGGAAACCCAAATGATCACAAGGAGAACATGGAAACTCCACAAAGACTCCACCGATATCAGGAGCAAACCCACGTCTCTACCAGCTGTGTCACTGTACCGCCCACTAAATTTCACTAAGTTAAACTGAGGTCCAGTTTGCCCCTTTGAGCAGACTCTGAAGATCTGCTGAATTTAATTGGAAGAAAAGAAAAAAGGTGGTTTATTATATTTGACCAATGTTTAATCTTTAATGAGCATCGTTCAAATCATCTGATCATTATTATATTAATAGTCTTGGTATCTAGCTGCGCACAATACCTGTGCAATGTTTCAGACATTTTGAATGTGACAACTTTAAAAGTTCTTCATTAAATGTATCAAATTGACATATCCCAAGCTTGTTGAAGTCAATTTGTAATGCACATGTTTTACTGACTTTGCTTGATTGCATTGCTGGTAAATTTGAGTGTTATCTACAGTTATATGCAGAGTGAGAACTTTTGCGAAAGGTTATCCCAAGTATTTTATATTATTTTCTCATTTGCAAACAGGACAAAGTTTATAAAATTACTCCCAACATTTTATGAAATGTTTAAGTTGGGTGGAATACTTTTCATTACTCTTAGATAAATATCATAAAATAACATAAATAGATTTTTTGTAAAAAAAAAATTTGTTAATGGATGTTATTTAAGAATGTACATTAGCCTACCTGCTGTGGAACAAAGTTTATAGCTTGTAACTTTTACATCTTTACTTCTTAAGCTTGTGGTGGCCATCTCAATGAAACCTTTGGTGTTATAAGTGTACCGGGTTATCCAGGCAACAACCTACCGAGTAATGACTGCTACTGGACCATATCGGTCAGCCCTAATTTACTGATCGCTTTTGCATTTGGACACCTTCACTTTGGAAGCCATCAGAATTGCAGCTTAAACTACCTAGAGGTAAAACATGTGCGACACACTTTTTATAATGATAAAATTCCACAGCCATTCAATAAATTTCACCAGGACATGGGTATAATGTTTAGGTTATTGTCACAGTGAAATGCATTGTTTTACATGCTATCCAAACAGATCAGATAATACTATATATAAAAAACAATCAAGCCAAACTCGAACAAAGGAGAAGATATAGAGTGTGGAATATAGTTCTCAGCGTTGTAATGCTTCGGTTTCATGGTCAAAGTCCAATGTCCATATTGGGGTAGAGGTGAATCAGTTCTTGAGTTTGCTAGTGCTTGTTTGAAGCTTCTGTACCTTCTGCTGGATGGGAGCAGGACGAAGAAGGAATGACTGGAGCTGGTTGTCAGTGATTATGTTGGCTGCTTTCCGACAGTTGCATGAAGTGTAGACAGAGTCAATGACGGGAAGATGGACTGGGCGACATCTCCAATTCTCAGCAATTACATGGGATATAGACCATAAGTAGTCTCCTGGGGAAATAGAGGTAACGATGTGCCTTCTTGGCTGTCATTTCAATATGCTTAGTCCACGACAGTTCGCTTGGCTGAGTTTCCAGGATTACAATAATTAGAATCAAATCTTCTGCCAGGATTTCCTGGAGCAATGATAGGGGAGGAAGAAAGTGTAATAAGTTGAACATCAACTTATGGGACAAGTATAATTTTTCCGAAGCTGAGAAATGAATGTTTTCTGACCAGGATTATAGCCAATCTCCTCACAAATTATGGATCCAGTTTTCTTTGCACTGGAGGAGATATCACTCCGTGCTAGTTTTTGAAGCTGATGGTGAGGCCATGTTTCAAAGCAGCCTTTGGGAAATTGGTACATGGAATAGAACTGCTGCAGTTCAAACATCTGCTGGGTTCATACTAATTGGATACTCTCGCTTTGATCTTAAACATGTGAACGGTCAGAACTGGAGGGCATCAATAGGAGTCATCCCGGTGAAATTTGGTCCCCATATATTCATTATTTTTTGGAAAATACTTAGTTTGGTAATGTTTATTTGTATCCCTGATTAAATGTGAGGCGAGTGAGTATAGTTCTTGATCTTGTAAGTGGTCCTATGTGTTTGGCTGACTGTATATTGTGCTTGTGATCAGTTTGCTATTATAGTACTCTCTAAATGTAGTCTGGAAATGTCTGTGCACTTGCATGATTAGTTGAACACATGAGTCCATTACACATAAGCCCTTAGTTCGACGGTGCACTTACATCTGGTATATGATATTATTTTAAGCAGGTCATATTAAAAAACAATTTGCATTCCTTGCCTTAAATGCCCCAGAAGTGCTTCTGTTACTCGAAGAATCTAATGTATTGCATTTATCTGCATGCAACAACGAGAGGTTGGACAAACTTGCATTGTTCTCTCTGGAGCATCAGAGGTTGAGGAGATAACCTGCCTGAAATATATAAAATTGTGCGAGGCATTGACAAGGTAGATAGTCAAAGTTTTTTTTTCCCCCAGGGTGGAAATGTCAAGTACTAGAAGGCATAGGGTTAAGGTTAGAGGGGGGAAGTTTAAAGTAGATTTATTTACAAGGGAGAATGCTAGGTTCCTGGAACTTGTTGCCAGGGAAGGTGGTGGAAGTAGATACAATAGTAATGTTTAAACGACATGACAAACACATGTACAGGTAGAAAATTGAGGGATAGAGACCATAGGCAGGCAGATGTGCAGTTTATGTTTAACCTGAAAAAGGCATTGAGGGCCGAAGGGCCGATTCCTATGATGCGCTGTATATTCTAATTTTCTGAAATAGTACTGTAAAATAGATGCTGAAAAAGAAGTTCTTTCATCATGGGGCTCTGGTTTAAAGTGCATGATTCTTTGCTGCTGATTCTATTTTAAAGCCTCCCGGCTAGAGAAGATACAAAGATCTTCATCGAGGCCTCTGCAGTCTTCTGTCTTACATCTGTTAATATCATATGATAGACCCTCCTGGGGATTTATCTAAGCTTTTCAAACCAATTAATTTATCGCATCGTATGGAAGGCGCATTCCCAATCTCATTGTGCCCCTGTACAATGACAATAAAGATATATTGTATTGTATTGTATTGTTTTGTAAAACATCCTTTTTTAATCAACTTTCCCAACCATGTTAATATTCCCCGCACCGATCTCACTGTCCTCCATGTCCTTCTACTTGGTGAAAACACCAAAGTAAGGTGTACATTCAGTTAATCCATAAAAATAATGTATTAAATTAAGTCAAATATCTTGATTGTGGGTGATGTTGTTTCTTAACCTGTTATATGTATGTGCATACACGTGTGCAAGTAGGTGAGTGTGCAAGCACCAGCATGTATTAGATGCTCATGTGCTATAATATATAGATGTAGAGTTCATCCCCTTATGTATAGGAAGGAACTGCAGATGCTGGTCTACACCGAAGATAGATTCAAAACACTGGAGTAACTCAGCGGGTCAGGCAGGATCTCTGGAGAAAAGGATTAGGTTCTTTAGACTGAGAGTCAGGGGATAGGGAAACTAGAGGTATGAAAAGATTCGGGACAAATCAAAGCCAGCACCAATGACCAAGGGAAGGTGAACCCCACAATGGTCATTGTTGGCTGTGGAAGAGGTAATAATGAAGGGATATATAGATGCGAATAGTGGTATTAGCAGGACGACTAGGATGATGGAGGGTCAGGGAGAGAGGTAATGAAGGAGCAACCTGAGATTTGAGATATCAATATTCATACCGCTGGGTTGTGAGTTGTCTTGATCACAATGAATGGTGGTGCTGGCTCGAATGGCCGAATGGCCTCCTCCTGCACCTATTTTCTATGTTTCTATGTTTTATATGTCAGCATGCCTAAGGTTTGATATTTTCTCCATACTGCATGTTTATGCATATTGTTTTTATGTATTTACTGAATGTTTAACAAATTCCCATTTGTTAAATTATTTCTCATTTATTTTGTTACTTGTAGATTAGAGATGGTCTGCTAGAGCATGATCCCATCCTTCACAGGTATTGTAGCAATGAAAGCCCTCCTCCCTTGCTGACACCTGGGCCTAATGCATGGATCCATTTCCACAGTTACAACAATGTCAATGACCAAGGGTTTCATGTCACATACATTACATTATCAGGTAAGAAGTTGCATGTTTTCCCACAGATTGTATTTGGATTACAAAACGGTTTCAAATTGTACATGGTCCTGTGTAATTATGAAAAAAAATCCCTGTATTATGTAAATGTTGCAGGATTGGGGAATTTTTATTTTCCATCCCAGATTATTCTTGAGATGGTTGAGAGCTGAGTTTGTGAGTTGCTGCAGTCTGCTTGTTGAAGGTATTCCCAGAAGGCTGCTAAATTGAGAGTTCCAGGCTTTTCATCCAGTGACAATGAAGGGATGGTGATACATTTCTAACACAGGACTTGGAGGGGAACCTGCTGGTAATTACCCCTGTACAGGTTGCAGTTTATCTTCCAAGCAGTATGGATACCAGGTATGGGAGGTGCTGTTAAAGAAGTTATTAAAGAGGGCCGCACAGTGGCACCGATGATAGAGCTGCTGTCTCATAGTGCCAGAGACTCGGATTCGATCCTGTCTGTGTTGACTTTGCATGTTCTCCTTGTAACTGCGTGGGTTTGCTCCGAGTGCTCCTGTTCCCTCCCACATTCCAAAGACATGTGGGTTTGTAGGTTAATTGGCCACTGTAAAAGTGTCCTAAGTATGTAGAAAGTTGATTAAAAAAATTGTGCAATTATAAAGCATGAGTGTGAACGGATGATTGATGGTCGGCATGGACTTGGTACCTGAAGGGCCTGTTTCTATGCTGCATCTCCAAACTAAATGTACATTGGTGAATGATCGCATACATTGTAATCAAGGAGCATCAGTGTCTGAACAAGAGGTACCAAACAAGCTGGCAGTTTCGACCTGGATGTTGTCAAGATTGGCTGTTGCTGACCTATACCCGAGGTTATCAGAACATCACTTATCACAGAATATCCAAGTTCTGACCCACCATCCACTTATGTGTACAGTCAGTTGTATTCTCCACAGAGTTGATCATAGGAGCTTCAGTGATGAAAGTGCATGAAAACCAAGTCCATCTGCATTTGTTGTCATGTAGCCATCACATTCAACGTGCCTATTGCAGTGAATCTTTTGCTCAGTCTGAAGAAGGGTCTCAACCTGAAATGTCACCTATTCCTTTTCTCCAGAGATGCTGTCTGACCTGCAGAGTTACTCCAGTTTTTTGTGTCTAACTTTGGTTATTCTATACAGTGCTGAGGTTTGC
Organism: Rhinoraja longicauda; assembly: GCF_053455715.1. Taxonomy (NCBI): domain Eukaryota; kingdom Metazoa; phylum Chordata; class Chondrichthyes; order Rajiformes; family Arhynchobatidae; genus Rhinoraja; species Rhinoraja longicauda. The sequence continues at coordinate 32,885,288 of NC_135954.1, forward strand.
CAGTAGTCACTTATATCCATTCCTCTCTGCACCCTCTTCCGAAGGGTACAATTGCCTTAATTCTTCATACAGGAATACAGAGCTTTATTTATCATTCGGTACCAAGGTACCGAACGAAATTACATAGCAGTCACACAAAAAAAAAGAACACAAGACACATGACCCCAACACAAACGTCCATCACAGTGACTCCAAACACCCCTTCACTGTGATGGAGGCAACAAACTTTCACTCTCTTCCCCACGCCCACGGACAGACAGCTCGTCCCCGACCGGCCCGCACAATCCCCGCAAGGGGATGGGAGTCCCCGCGGCCGAGCCGCACCGGGCGCTGAAATGTCCCGCGGCCAAGCCGGGCGATTGAAGGCCCCGCGGCCGAGCCGCACCGGGTGCTGAAACGTCCCTTGGCCGAGCCGGGCGATGGGAGGCTCCGCGGCCGTACCGTGCGCTGCTAAGTCCCGCGGCCGAGCCGCGCCGGGCGATGTTAGGTCATGAGATTATATTGAGTGAGTGTGTAGTCATCACGTCCTTCTGGTAAATGTGGATTCTGGGTGTTAACAACTTCTCTGTCACTTATCTTGCCCATGGTGTGTGGGGCTCTCATCAGCAAGTTACAGCTTGGCCTGTTGCCTAGTCCTCTGGCATGTTTCCCTCTTTTACATTTCTCACCTCTCACAAGTTTAAAATTCTTCAACATTCACACAAACAGAACACAAATCTTCTCATTGGGATACCTTCACTGCTTTCCTCACAGGCTCTGCTCCTCAGCAGCCTCTCATCTGTATCAATAGCTTAGATGAAGGTGCCAAAGAAATTAAAACTCCTGTAAGGAAGGCATAAGAATTAAAAAAGGGAAGTACCAATTTTAAAGGAATTGGCAAAAATATGATAGATAAAATATGATGTGGGAAAAATACTACATTATGCGAATTTGGATGGCAGGACAGAAATTGTGTTAAATGGTATAAGATTAGTAAATATTGACATTAAGAATAATTAGCATACAGATTTGGAAACTAGTTAGGAAGCAAACGAAATGTAGAATTTTATATTAAAGCAAATTGTGTGCAAAATGATGTTATCATTGAGATGTAAGATATTCTGAGGGATCTAACAGGATGAAATGTTTCCCTGGCAGCGGGAGTTTGGAACAAGGGCAAATAGTCACAGCGTAATGATAAGAATAAGGCCTGAAGTGAGATGAAAGCTAATTATTCTTCCATTCTGAAAGTTTTAAATCTTTAAAATAGCCCACTCCAGAGGCCTGTAAAAGTTGTCCTTGAGTTAATTCAAAGCTAGCGTTCCCACGTGGACTATATGACTATCATGCAGAGAAATGGATTTGAAGAGATCATTCATGATCTTGTTGAATGATGTACCAGGGTTTGAGTAGTCATATAACTTTTCCCTGCACCAACTATTCTGCCCGGTATTCTTATGTTCTTTAACAAATTGGTTCTCATAAAAACCTTTTCCAGCTTCAAAATGTCATCAAACATTTTTCGAACAGTGGATGTTGGCAGCTGACATAGGTTCTGATGAGGAGCCCTTCTAGACACTAATGATCTGCCAGAATTCTCTCCCAGGATTTGGGACAGCATTAACTGACATTCTGCTGAGGCAGGCAGGGTTCCATGAATTTCTGTGCGTTTCTCACCACTGTCATCAATGGAAAATTCATAGGTTATATAAAAATATCTGGGGTGTAGAATCATAATGCCTTGGAACAAATGGTTGAACTAAGAGATATTTGTTTCTTCCTTTATGAATAGCTGAGCCTGGCTGTGGAGGAATGTATGAAGAAAGTGAAGGCATTCTCACCTCCCCCAATTGGCCTAATTCCTATCCCAGCGGCAGACAGTGCATTTATGTTATCCAGCAGCCCAAAGGGGAGCGCATCCACCTCCAATTCACACATGTGGAGTTGGAATTCCATGTCAACTGCTCCTTGGACTACATTGAGGTGAATTATCCTTTCATCATGAAATATGATTTCATAAACACATGGATCATTTTAAAAGTAAATTGGTTGCAGCTGCCGTAACTGCATTTTTAGAATACTAAATAATCACAATCTGATTTGGCACCTTCTTGTCATAGACAATAACATGGATGTTTTTTCAGTACTGACATAGACATTTTCAGCCTTGATCATATACATTTTGTAACAAGAGGTAACAACGGTTGTAACAACATAAAATAATCATCAGACCATGATTCTATTTTAATGCTCTTGCACGTGGATGAAGCATTAAAGAGCCTACGCTACCCAGATGAATGGTGCTGTAGTTAAGACATTTTGAGTGAAACACATGGGGAAATGGGGAAAGCTTTGTCATGGCAGCTGCAGATTTATGTATGTGGGTGGATTACTGGACAGTATATGAAATATTTCAGCTGCCTGTGTTTTTGCATTTTACATATGTGACTGCTATATATTGATCTGGTTATATGTTTAAGATTAATGTTTCCATTTTACTTCCGTTGTCTCTGAGGTGACTGATGAAACCAATGTGGAATTTGAAAACTCGGCCTTAGGTAGGGTAGATACTGTTTTGTGTCTGAAGAAGGGTTTCGACCCGAAACGTCACCCATTCCTTCTCTCCCGAGATGCTGCCTGACCTGCTGAGTTACTCCAGCATTTTGTGAATAAATACCTTCGATTTGTACCAGCATCTGCAGTTATTTTCTTATACTGTCTTGTGGTGCAGTTTTTCAGGTTGTTTGGGATGCTGTGCACTCTTTCAGCTGTTTATATTAACTAACTTTAGATTAGAGATACAGTGTGAAAACAGGCCCTTTGGCCCACCAAGTCCACGATAACCTGTAATCTCCAATACGCTAGTTCTATCCTACACATTAGGATAGTGGTCAATTAACCTACAAACCTGCACGTCTTTGGAATAGACCATTGTGTTCTCCATTCATAGACAATAGATGTGCTTAGTGCAGTTCCACCCCATTTGATCTCCCTTTTGAGCAGTCGGGGCTACCCATGAGTTGATGTTACATTTTTCCATAGAAACTTTGAGTGTGTAAATTTAGTGCTTTTTTTGGCCCATTGGAAATGTTTTTTATCTGTGATGAAGCAATAAGGAGTGTGCTTGCTTGTTTTAATAGTCTGTTGGCAGGCAGGTGGACACAAGGTTCATTGAGTATAATCTGAGGTTCCTTGGTGGGGTAATGGTCAGGGAGAAGATATCGATGTTGGTTTGCCAATGAATGGAGATTCTGCAGAGACATCAATGGTGGTATTTTACAGTGATTTACTATTTAAAGGCCAAACCTTTGAAGAATACAAGAAAGTATTGCTGCTTGATTGAGGATGAATGTTGTGTCAAGTTCGAGATTTTAAAAAACTCCATTAGTCAGCTGGGCAAAAGGCTGTGATGGGGCAATGGAGAATGTGGTGATTTTTTCATCAATATCTGTTTTCACTGAGAGATACCTCCTAAAATATTGAAAGTGATCTAAGTTTTCCAGATCTTTTATCTCCTCTGACCAATCCCACCTTCCTGCACTTTGTCTGAAACACTGCAGATCATAACTCTTCCAAATGTTTTTTGTTCAATATGAGAGAGTTTCTTTCTTTGTTATCCTTTCTGTAAGTGAGTTAAAGATCCCATTCACCCTCTGGGTTAAAAATTGTTTCCTCATTTCTCTCACCAATTGCTCTGTCTGTTCTGATGATTTTGATTGCTATGTTTTTGGAAATAGGCCGATCTGATTTACTCTACAGTGCTCATAATTTATACATCTAATTTAAATCTCCATTCAGCATTCTCCATTGCAAGGAAAGTAACTTGGTTTATTCATGTGTATCTCATAGCTACAATGTTATCAGTCTGATCAATACGTTGACAAATCATCTCCACACCTTTTACAAAACTTCTTCCATATAGTAATTAGAAAAAGACGCAAAGTACTGGAGTAACTCAGTGGGTCAAGCAACATCTCTGAAGAACATGGACATTGATGTTTTAGGTTGGGAGCCTTTTTCAGACTGATTGTAACAGGTGGGAGAGATGGAAGAGGTTGGGACCTTCCAATCCAAATCATCGCCTATCTATGTTCTCCCGAGATGCTGCCTGGCCTGCTGCATTACTCCACCATTGTATGTCTTTTTTTGCAAACCAGCATCTGCATTTCCTTGTGTCTACATGTAGTGACCAGATTTGAATGCAGTACTCCAAGTGCATTTCAACCAAATATCTATAGAGGTATTGGGAACTGCTGCTCCCAAAGCCACCACAGAGGTCTTCTCAAAGATTTTCTTTCTGATCTTATTACAGCTGCAATTTCTTGGCCTGCTACATTATCCAGAGTGTTTTGCAACCCAGGAGTAAACTTTAACTTTATTTTGCAGATGTAAAAATCCTCCCTTGCATCCATACCACCACACCCATTTATGTGAAAATTACGCCCATGGTCACCGCATAATATTTTGATGCTTAGTTTAATTCAGTTTAGTAGAGGGATACCCCATGGAAACAAGGCCTTTGGCCCACCTGGTCCGCACCCACTAGCGATCACAGTTTAAGGATTAGGGGCAAGTCTTTTAGGACCGAGATGAGAACGTTTTTTTTCACACAGAGTGGTGAATCTGTGGAATTCTCTGCCACAGAGGGTAGTTGAGGCCAGTTCATTGGCTATATTTAAGAAGGAGTTAGATGTGGCCCTTGTGGCCAAAGGGATCAGGGGGTATGGAGAGAAGGCAGGTACAGGATACTGAGTTGGATGATCAGCCATGATCATATTGAATGGCGGTGCAGGCTTGAAGGGCCGAATGGCCTACTCCTGCACCTATTTTCTATGTTTCTATGTTTCTATCCCTATACACTAGCACTATCCTACACACACGAGGGATAATTTACATTTATACCAAGCCAATTAATCTACAATCCTGTACATCTTAGGAGTGTGGTAGGAAAGCAAAGATATAGAAAATCCACACAGGTCACGGGGAGAACATACAATTCCGTACAGACTAGCATTTGTAGTCAGGAGCGAATCCGGATCACTAACTCCACCGCAATGCCACTTGAAACATTTACTTTTTTGACATTAGGGATCCTGGGTACTTCTGTTAAGGGGGTGTGAATGGAGAAATAACAAACCACAGTTGCTCTCAGATAGACACAAAATACTGGAGTAACTCAGTGAGACAGGCAGCATATCTGGATAGAAGGATTGGGTGATGTTTCGGTTCGAGACCCTTCTTCAGACTGAGTCATGGGAGAGGGAGGTACAGAGATAAGGAAGTGAAAGGTGTGAAAACGAGACAAAGGGGATGGAGATCAAGGAAAATGTAGAATAGATCATTGTTAGCTAGGAGAAGGTAACAACAAAGCAAACAGAGATAAAATAAGGGCTGTCAAAAGTAAATTTGAGTAACATTGACGACTGCATCGGTGCTACCTCCTGCACCCATGCAGAACTCATTGACTTCATTAACTTTATTTCTAATTTCCATCCTTCACTCAAAATCTTGGACCATCTTCGACATCTCCCTACCGTTTCTTGATCTCACCTCCTCCATCACAGGAGATAGACTATCGACTAACATTTAGTATAAACCCACTGACTCCCACAGCTATCTATACTACACTTCTTCCCACCCTGCTTCCTGTAGAGACTATATCCTCTATTCCCAATTCCTCCATCCACGCCGCATCTGCGCCCAAGGTGAGATGTTCCATACCAGGACATCTGAGATGTCCTCATTCTCTAGGGAACAGGGGTTCCCCTCTTTCATCATAGATGAGGCCCTCACTAGGGTCTTCTCCATATCCCACAGCTCCGTTCTTGCTCCCCCTCCTCCCAGCCGCAACACGGACAGAGACCCCTAGTCCTCACCATTCACCCCATCAGCCGTCACATACAGCACATAATCCTCCGGTATTTTCGCCACCTCCAACGGGATCCCACCACTAGCCACATCTTCCCATCTCCACCCCTTCCGCTTTCTGCAGAGACCACTCCCTCTGCAACTCCCTGGTTAACTCACCCCTTCCCACCCAAACCACCCCCTCCCCGGGTACCTTTCCCTGCAACCACAGGAGGCGCAACATCTGTCCCAAGACATCCCCCCTCGACTGTCCAAGGACCCCAACAGTCTTTTCAGGTGCGGCAGGGGTTCACTTGTACTTCCTCCAACCTCATCTATTGTATCCGCTGTTCCAGGTGTGGACTCCTATGTATCGGCGAGACGAAGTGCAGGCTCGGCGATTGTTTCGCTGAACACCTCCGCTCAGTCCGCCTAAACCTATCTGATCTCCCGGTTGCTAAACATTTTAACTTCCCCTCCCATTCCCACTGACCTTTCTGTCCTGGGCCTCCTTCATTGTCAGAGTAAGGCCCAGCACAAATTGGAGGAACAGCACCTCATATTTCGCTTGAGCAGCTTACACCCCAGCGGTATGAATATTGGCTTCTCTAGCTTCAAGTAACCCTTACCTTCCCTCTCTCACCATCCCTCCCTTCATCCCAGTTCTCCGACTACTCTGACTGTCCATGTTTACATTTTATTTCTTTTTGCTTTGTTGTTACCTTCTCCTAGCTAACAATGATCTATTCTACATTTACCTTGATCTCATCCCCTTTGTCTTGATTTCACACCTTTCACTTCCTTACCTCTCTATGTCCTTCTCCCCTGACTCAGTCTGAAGGGTCTCGACCCGAAATGTCACCCATTTCTCTATCCAGAGATGTTGCCTGTCCCGCTGAGTTACTCCAGCATTTTGTGTCTATCTTTGGTTTAAATCAGCATCTGCAGCTCCTTCCTACAACAGTTGTTTTCACTCAGATTATGGATTCTCATTCCTGCTGCTCTTTACTGATTCACCTTATGATCATCCTTTTAACTTGCAATGAAAATCTTTCATTACTGGGTGATTTGATTTGCATAGCAAAGATGCCAAACTAGAGGAACCGACAGTATTGTTTCAGCTGTAAACATGGAAGTCCTCAGACGGTCATTAGACTGGTAACGCCACAGAGTGAAAAGCAGACAAGCCTAATTAATTGTATTGGTTAATAATAATATTTACTTTTGAAGTTGAGAGGCAATCTCAAATAGATGACTGCCTTAAAACATCACCATATAAAGACAAATTAATCTCCTATATGTACGATGTCCTTCTATCAATAACCTCTCCATCCTTTAGCAAATATAAGATCAATTGGGAAAAAGAAATAAATGTGCAAATACCAGATGAAATATGGGAGGAAAGTCTCGATGGGAGGTGCTCAAACAATGCTAGACACTGCCTCATACAGTTCAAAATTATACATAGACTTCACTACTCTAAGGCAAAAATACACAGTATATATCCAAATGTTTCTCCTACTTGTGATAAATGTCACCCCTCAGATGCTACGCTTTTTCATAACTTTGTATCGTGCCCTAAACTCACCTCTTTCTGGTCTGATATATTTAAGAATATCCCAGACATTCTTAACATCCCATTAAATCCAGAGCCCTTATTAATCATCTTTGGGGTATCTGAAACATCAAGACAACTCACAGCCGCTCAACGACAATTCCTTTCCTACTGTCTCATTACGGCAAAGAAACTATAGCTCATGTCATGGAAGAAAACAACAGCTCCCAATTCCAGAATGTGGCTTCATGCCTTGGCCAGTACATTACATTTAGAAAGAATGAAATATGTTCTAAAGGATAGAGTCAACCAATTTAATAAAATCTGGCAACCATTTGTGTCATTTCTTGCACAGAAGAATATTGACACATAACACAAACCTATCTACACTCTAACCCATCCATTTTAATGAAATTAAGTAAGGGATAGAGGACAAGAGAGTTAGAAGGTTTAGAAACAAGAGAGTCTTCCACAAAAGAATTATTGCACTGAACTGCTCCCTATGTACTGTAGTCGCCTTCTACACTTTACTTATGTATTTATTTATTTTAATATTTACTTTTTTTCCCCTTATTTATTTTTCTAATGTTTTTATAAACATGCCCGTCCATATTGTTTGTATAATACTCAAATGTTCTGTTTTGATATAAACATTTGGAACAAAATGAGCTTGGATATGGCAAAATAATCTGTACCCATTTTATGATGGCTCAATAAAGATTTTTTTTTTAAATTAAAAAAAAACTTTTAAAAAAGTAGTGGGTGAGAGAAAAGGCATTTTGGAACTTTAACAAAGCACAAGAACATGCATGGTGAGTCTTCTGCTTTCTTTAGTCTGTTCCTGATAGGGGTGGTGCAAGTAATAAACCTTGGTCTTGCTGTGAATGAATATTAAAATACAAGGTTATTAAGCCAATGCAGTGATTTCCTACCAGATGTTAAATCTCTGAAGAAAGATCAAATTACTTCAGTATATTTAAGTGTGACCCTCTCACAAAATGTCTGTGGAGGGGTGTGTTTTGGGTGAAAGGCAAGTTTTTTTTGTTGCCCCTGACAGTACTCTTCCCAAGAGCATACTCTTCTTCCATAATTTGCAAGCTCTCAGTAGGAGCTCTCAAGCCACCCCTAGCCTTACTTAAATTAAGAAATTTCCCAAACTTTTTAAATTGGCACAGTAACCAGTGGCAACCTGGAGTGTGACATTTCATGAGTTATGGGTCAAGAGTGGTTAATTTCCGTATGTTACCAGAACGAAAAAATAAATTTCTTCCTTGCTGCAGCTTTACAGCCACATAAATATACAATAATACAATAAATTAATAGTTAGTGATAATAGGCAACCAGACCAAAATAGTGCAAATCCAGTGTGCGTAGTGCAGCCAAAATCTTTGCTCAGGTAGGGTTGTGATTAGAGTCGTGCAGTTTGGTTCAAGAGCCTGATATTTGCTGGGAAAAAGCTGACCTTAAACTTGGAAGTTACGGTTCTCAGACTCCTGGACTTTTTTCCCGGCGGCAGCAACAAAATGAGATTGTGGCCTGTGTGGTGTGGATCGTTGATGATATTAGCTGCCTGTTAGTGGCAGTGCCTCCTGTAGATGCCTTCAATGGTGGGAAGGTCTATACCGGTGATGGACCGGGCATAGAGTATTCAATGATATACCAAATCTCCTCAATGTTCAAAGGAGGTATTGATGAGTTTTCTTTGTGATTACATCAATGCGCTTGTCCCAGGACAGATTAACTGTCATGCATTCATTGAGCTTTTACACCACCTGCAACCTCAAGAAAACGGCACAACCATCAAAGTCCATCACGTGTAATTTCCTTGATGAACTCAAGATCTGGACACAAACCTTAAAATGTGTAGACAGGAATTGTACAAGTCAACTAAGCTTTCAGTTATGATTTTCTCAAATGATCATGTTCAGGTACATTTAGCTTGTGTGTTTGTTCATATGTAGATAGCTTATTACTGAATATGAAGTCAGTTATTGTCCTACAGCATAAGTGTGTATAGGTAGTTTAGATACTACTTTGGCATTGGGCTTGGTTTTCTTGGTTGAGTGTGTATCCTGGTGTTATAGCACGTACTTTGTGATTCAACAGTAACATATCTAATGTAACAGAGATTTCCAAGTTAAAATATTACCAGGGTTTCATAAAAATATTATTTGCATTCTCCAGTTTCAATGACTCACAGATCACGTGGTGAAAATATTACTATGTTATTATTAAATTTTAAAGAGCATAGTGTATGTTTCAAATAATGTTCAATCTTGTTCACAAATGTAGCATATTAATTCACCAGCAGACCAGCAAATTATTTTCTTCTTTGCTGTTGTAATCACAATTACTGATCCAATCCATCTCACAGATGCTGTTTCTATCAGCCGTGACATTCTGCAGTCCTTTGCCAATCATCCAGAAAGATTCCAAAGGAGCTACATCACCTTTGCATACTGCTGAAGTCTGCTTGGAGTGCCAGTAAACCAGTGATATATTCTCTTGAGAAAGCAAAATGTTCTACTTGATCCTTTTCCAAAATGTTATTTGAATTTTAGGTATATGATGGTGAAGCAGAGACAGATCATCTAATTGGCAGATACTGTGGTTCCAAAGCCCCAGCACCCATAACCACGAGAGGCAACAAATTGTGGCTTAAGTTTAAAACACATACTTCTGGTGCCAAAAAAGGCTTTGTGGCAGTTTATAAAGTTGGTAAGAATGCTCCTTTGTTTCTATTTAGAAGTGTTGGAAAATTACTGTTTAGAGCAGAGGGGTCTAGGAGTACAAGTATATAGTTCTCTGAAAGTCACATCAGAGATGAATAGGATGGTGAAGAAGGCTTTGGCATGCTGGCTTTCAAAAGTCGGGGAATTGAGTATAGAAATTGGGACTTGTAGGAAGGATCTGCAGATGCTGGTTTACACCAAAGATAGACACAACATGCTGGAGTATCTCAGCGGCAGCATCTCTGGATAGAAGGAATGGGTGGTGTTTCGGGTCGAGACCCTTCTTCAGAACGAAACAGAAATTGGGATGTTAATTTACAGTTATACAAATTGGGTGAGGTTACACTTGAGCTTCGGTTTTGGTTACCCTGCTGTAGAAAGGAGTGCAGAAAAGATTGACAAGGATTTGGCAGGAACCAAGGGCCTGAGCTATAGATAGAGCTTGTACTTTATTCTTTGGACCACAGGAAGCTAAGGCATGATCTTCTGAAATCATGGGGAGAATAGACAATGTGAATGAATAGAGCCTGTTTCCCAGGATAGGGGAATCAAGAATTAGAGGGCATAGGTTTAAAGTGAAGGGGGAAAGATTTAAAAGAAATGTGAGGGACACTATTTTCACACAAAGGTATAAAGAACAAGCTGCTAGCTAAAGTAGAACTGACTTTTGGACTGTTCCATGGAACTGGGATTTGATTACCTGGGGCATCTTGGTCGGCTTGGAAAAGTTGTTTATTTCATTAACGCTCCACTTTTTCATAATTGCAATTTCTTCCGATTGCTTTTTAACAGCATGTGGTGGCATTCTTCATGGCAAAGGAGTGATTCAGTCTCCTTATTATCCCAATCCATACCCACATGACAGAAGCTGTGAATGGGTTATCACCCAATCAGAAGGATATGTCGTTACCCTCAAATTAATCTCCTTTGATATTGAGAAAGTTGTAAACTGCAGCCATGACTACTTAGAGGTATGAGTGTTATATCTTTTGTTAAACTATTTGTGTCTGATTAGTAACAATATCCTTTCAGCACTTTTCTTTAATGCAATAGTAAGTTTTTTTCATTTTGCAATTTGTACCAATTGAACATTACATTGAGTATCATTTGGAAGTGAAATATACTGTAGAAAAGATTTTATGTGACTGTTGCCTTATACCTTCCTTCTCTGGAAAGAAAAAGCAAATACCTGCAGTTGTTGGAAATGTGAAATAAAAATGAAAAATGCTGGAAATACTCAGGCCTTACAATACAATACAATACAATACAATACAATACAATATATCTTCATTGTCATTGTACAACGAGATTGGGAATGCGCCTCCCATACGATGCAATAAATTAATTAGCAGTCAGTATTAATTATTAATTTAAACTACCCAACGAAACAAATTGTAACAGTTTTAAAACAGAATAAAGTGCAAGTAGATCTGTGCCGGATCACTGTGCGATGTGACCATTCTGCTCAGCAGGACCGGTTCATGGCAGCTATGGCCCTGGGGATGAAGCTGTTCCTGAGTCTGCATCTACAAATTAAGAGCAGGAGTAGGCCACTTGGCTCTTCAAACTTACTCCACAATTTAATAAAATCATGATTGCCAGAGAGGTTGCACTTGGACTATTGTGTACATGTTTCCCCACTTCAGGATGAATATAGAATATAGATAGTAAGGAATGCCATGCAGGTTGATTCCTGAGAATGTGAGAATTTAGCAGTGTGAAGAAGGGTTCTGTCCTGAAAGGCCACCCATGCCTCTTCTCCAGAGATGCTGCCTGAAAAGCATATGCAGTTGCTTCCTACACAATGTAGCTTGCCACATGAGGAAAGATTAAACAGACCAGATCTGCATTCTCTTGAGTTTATAAAATAATGAATGTTGATTGTTGGAGGGAATTGTGTGCACCCTGAATCTAGCTTTCACTTGGGGCCCATTCTCCCTCTTAATTATGGCTCAGATTGGGAAGGCACAAAGAACATCTCGCAGAGAGGTGGTGGGTTTCTCAAATGTCAGCCCATACATGGCCTTAACAGTATGCACTGGGAAACACTCTTAGAGACCCCAAAGTGTTTCAAAAATTCATAGCCTTTTATATTCTGTGTTTCAATGGTTACATGCAAATATCACATTTTTGAAAGAATTCATTACTTATCAATGATTCTTTGTAATCATTCATCCTTGTTTTCTGACTCTTCGATTAACCTTCAATATTCTGTTTCCTCTTCATTAATTAAAAAGGATATCCTCCTATTTGTCTGGCAAATGGGTGCAATAAAGGACACTCTTATTTCATGATTAGTTTTATTGCCCTTAGTCTAGTTTACAGTATTCTGTGTTTGTCTTTACTCCAACTAAGTATACCTTATCATCTAAACACTTCCTAAATCTATCAATTGCCTCCCCTAACATGGTCTTTCAGTGACCTACATTATATTGGCCTATTTTCCCATTGCTTCTTAGTATGTATGCTCTTGAGTTATACATATTAAACACCTACATTTTTTCTTACATTTTCAGGCATTTCCGGTATCATTAATTTAAATGAAACATACAATGTTTTAAGGGGTTTGCATGCAGGTTTTAAATATCTTTTGCTGAGGTTTCTAGACCCAGAGTTCAGTCTCCAGATAAGGGCCTGCCCATTCCAGAAAGATAGGAAATGTCTTCATCAAGAGGGTAATAAAAATATGGCACTCTCAACTCAACAGGCAGAATAGTTGTGCTGAGGTAAAAGATAGGCCACAATTTTTATCGAATGGAGCCGCAAGGATAGAATGACCACCTCCTTTTCTGATTCTTAGTTTCTTAATATAATAATAATAATATAATAATATAATATATCTTTATTGTCAATATATCTTTATTCCCAACGAGATTGGGAATGCATCTCCCATACGATGCAATAAATTAATTAGCTAGTCAGTATTAATTTAAACAACCCAATGAAACAAATTAGAACAGGTTTAAAACAGAATTAAGTGCAAGTTGATCTGTGCCGGTTCACTGTGCGATGTGACCATCCGGCTCAGCAGGACTGGTTCATAGCAGCTATGGCCCTGGGGGTGAAGCTGTTCCTGAGTCTGGAGGTGCGGGCGTAGAAGGCCTTGTATCGTCTGCCCGATAGTAGAAGTTCGAACAGACTGTTGCAGGGGTGTGAACAGTCTTTGTGGATGCTGGTGGCTTTTCTGAGGCATCGTGTGTTGTAGATGCCCTCCAAGGCTGGTAGCTGTGTTCCGATGGTTCTCTGAGCTCTATGGACTACCCGCTGGAGCTTTCCTCTCTGCCTCCGTGCAGCTGAGATATCATACAGGGATGCCATGTGTTAGGATGCTCTCTATGGTGCAGCGGTAGAAGGTCGTCAGCAGCTGTTGGGGTAGACCAGACTTTTTCAGTGTTCTTAGGTAGAACAGTCGTTGCTGTGCCTTCTTGACCAGCGCAGCAGTGTTATTGGACCATGTTAGGTCCTCCGAAATGTGAGTGCCCAGAAACTTGAAGCTGGACACTCTCTCCACACTGTCCCCATTGATAAAGATCGAGGCGTATTCCCCGTTGTGTGACCTACGGAAGTTGATGATTAGCTCCTTGGTCTTGGTGGTATTTAGGGACAGGTTGTTATCAGAGCACCAGTCCGCCAGGTTCTGCACCTCCGCTCTGTATTTTGTTTTAACACCGTTGGTGATCAGCCCGATCGCCATTGTGTCATCTGCAAACTTGACAATGGTGTTGGTGTCTAGTTTCCTAAATCCATGGAAAACTGTTTTATTTGTTCCTATTGATAAAGCCTGTTCCTTGAGTGAAAGGAATCTATTCATTTTCAGATCAGAGATGGTGCTGTTGAAGACTCTCCACTCATTGGAAAATATTGTGGTGCAGTACTTCCACCTACAGTATGGTCAATACAGCCATCCATGTACATCAAGTTTAAGATGGATTCTAATGAGGCTAACAATGGATTTCGAGCAGAGTATGAATCAGCAAAGAAAGGTGTTTTGAAATTCATTTGTGCTGCACATATCCATGTATTTTTTCTTAATCAACATTATACCTACAGAATTGCAAGACTCTTCTTGTAATAATGGCCTAACTGGGGCTAAGCCTGAATAGAGAAACCCATACAATAGCACATTTATGTGGCATCTTACTCCTTCTGTCAGTGGCAAAATAATCCAGAGGTTGATAAATTCAGATTGCATGTTGACATTTATGGGTATTCAAAAATCTGGCAAGTTCTGTGTTAGTCACAGAAAAAATGGCCATGAAAACTGGTGAATGCTTTGCTGCTTTGGCCCATAGTGATCTCCAAAGTCACCAGACCCACTCTACATGTTTATTTTTTAATGCTTGAAAAGTAACTTATTTTGTGTGATAAATATTGTCTAGTTCATAAAGTCCACAGCCAGAGATTTTTTTAAAAAGCATAAAAAAACTACATTGACTTCTGAATCAAGCATATAATAGGTTTGTAGACACAAGGAACTGCAGGCACAGTCATAGAGTTATACAGCACAGAAATAGGACCTTCGGCCCTACCTACCCATGCTGACCAAGATGCCCCATCTACACTAGTTCTACTTGCCTGCGTTTGGTCCATGTTCCTCTAAACCTTTCCCATCCGTGTACCTGTCTAAATGCCTTTCAAATGTGGTTACAAAATTCCAGTATCAATTCCAGCATTGTTGGTGCTGGAATCTTGCATCAAAGACTAAAGAAGGGACCTGACCCGAAATGTCTCCTTTTCATGTCCTTCAAAGGTGCTACCTGACCCGCCAAGTTACTATAGCTCTTTGTGTTCCATATATAATATGTTTGATCAAATTTTAATTATTGTTGACCTCAGAGATTATTGTCTTCATAGAAGAGTTGTAACCGCTGGTGCAGGTGGATCTTCAAAGCAAATTTGTCATCAAACTAGTTTATTTGAGAAAACATTAAAATTTGCAATTCGCTTCTTGCACCATTGGTCTGGGTAGTGCATCTTTGCATTCACCTTGAGTGATCAAAGGAATAATACCAATGGATTTATAATCCACAACGCTCCTTGGGTTGTATTTAAATGCACATATTTATAAATATATTCAATTTATATCAGAAAAGATATATCTTGAAATCTGCAAAGAATTTGCTCTAATCTGAGTAGAATAATGAATTGCATTTTGCTATTAGCTCATCAATGAAATATATTTTTAAATGTTATATAATGGTCAGAATTGACAGCAGTAAAAAGATGTATTTAATTTTCACTCAGGCTTTCTCCTTGTATGAAACGGTTGGTGAAAATCTCATTTTCTTTGCAGGATGTGGTGAGGTTCTGACACAATCAGTAGGTACCATTACTAGTCCTGAACATTCTGCAGGATATCCACATGATGGAAAATGTATCTGGTATATCTCAGTTCAGGCTGGACATGTTATCCATTTGACATTTATCTCCTTTAGCATGGAATTTAACATAAACTGCACCAAGGGATATGTTGAAGTGTATGATAATCATGTTAACCATGGCAGACGAATAGGAAGGTAAGAAGTCATAACATTTGCATTTTCTGTTTGTTAATAGTTATTTTAATGAGTCAAGTTTCCAAAGGATCCAGTATTGTTAGGTTTACCTGAAAAAAATTAGCAGGATTAATATGTAATAAATTTCCAAAGAATGTATTCAGATCCCCTTATTTATTAAGAGTCGAATCACCAGAAACGCTGTCATTTATTAATGTTTAGTTTAGTTTAGGTTATTGTCAAAGCTTTTGTGCTAACCAGTCAGCGAAAGACAATACATTATTACAATCAGGCCATTTACAGTGTGCAGATACATGATAAGGGAATAATATTTAGTGCAAAATAAAGCCAGCAAAGTTTGACAAGGATAGTCTGAGGGTCACCAATGAGGTAGATATGACATATTCCAGAGGTAAAAGGATATTCCTGCATCATCTGTTAATTTTTTTGATTTGCATTAGTTTTCAAACCATTGATTTAGCAATTTTTATTTGGAAGAACATTCCAGTTGGTCAAGTTGGTCCAGTTCTCAAGATCTTGGGCAAGCAATGGCTTTATTTTGGACAGAGGAGGTCCAAACATCACTGTTTACTGTCATGGAAGGAGAGTGTGAAAAACAACAGAAAATAATATGCATTATTATTATTATTATTATTATTATTATTATTATTATTATTATTATTATTATTATTATTATTATTATTATTATTATTATTATTATTATTATTATTATTATTATTATTATTATTATTATTATTATTATTATTATTATTATTATTATAAATTGCTCTCAAGAGGTAGAATTTGATTTGATTTTGGATTAGCAAATGACACCCTATCTCTTGTGACCATCAACACACACATAAGCATGCACACGCACGGGCATACACACAAAAAGGATAAAACGACCTTCATAAGTACCCAGTAATAAAGTCACCAGCAAGGAACTTCAGCAGTTGATGTAATGTGACAACTAACTAGACATTTGTTTTGGCTTTTTCTATTTTTGTCAAGGTCACTGGTAGCAATAAGAACATTTTTTGAGAAAGTCAGACTGACTGATTCTTTTCAATGAATTCACCTCTATCTTGTTGACATTGGACAAGATCTAAGTCCTATAAATGTGAATCTGGATTCCAAATTAGCTTTCTTTGGGTAAAGAGCCCGAATTGTCTGGAACTGTTTCTCACAGCAGCTTTGCCAACTTAAAAACATGATTTGTTACGTAACATAATTTTGTTCAAGTGTGCCTCCGTATCCTGTTTATCATCTACAAAAATTGAATCTTTGTGCTGTTTCGAAATAGCCGCCTCTGCTCTTAATGTTTGTGAATATTATTTTTCATAGCAACCGTAAACATTTATTTAACTTATAGGTACTGTGGTCGGTCTGTCCCTCCATCTCTAACCAGCAGTGGCAACTCGATGAGCCTGCTTTATGTGTCTGATTCAAACGCACCAACAGAGGGATTCCTGGCAATGTATGATTCCCTTGACGCCTCAACAGGTACATTGTCTGTTACAGTGTTATTTTCTACCGTACAATGAGAATGGTAGTTTTCTACCTCTACCTAAGATACGGGTGTTGTTGGCAAGCCCTGCATATAATGCCCACACTAATTGTTCTTAAGAAGGTGTTCTTTGGCTGCCAGTCAAGGAACTACGGCGGCAAGGTGGTGCAGCGGTAGAGTTGCTGCCTTACAGTGCTTGCAGCACCTGAGACCCAGGTTCGATCCTGACTGCGGATGCTGTCAGTACGGAGTTTGTACGTTCTCCCCGTGACCGGGTGGGTTTTCTCCGAGATCTTCAGTTTCCTCCCACAATCCAAAGACAAACAGATCTGTTGATTCATTATAGACAATAGGTGCAAGAGTAGGCCATTCAGCCCTTCGAGCCCGCACTGCCATTCACTGTGATCATGGTTGATCATTTACAATCAGTACCCTGTTCCTGCCTTCTTCCCATATCCCTTGACTCCGCTATCTTTAAGAGGTCTATCTAACTCTCACTTGAAAGCATCCAGAGAATCGGCCTTCACTGCCTTCCGAGGCAGAGAATTCCACAGATTCACAACTCTCTGGGTGAAAAGGTTTTTCCTCATCTACGTTCTAAATGGCCTACCACTTATTCTTAAACTGTGGCCCCTGGTTCTGCCTCCCCCAACATCAGGAACATGGGTCCTGCCTCTAGCGTGTCCAACCGCTTAATAATCTTATATGTTTCAATAAGATCCCCTCTCATCCTTCTAAATTCCAGTGTATACAAGCCCAGTCACTCCATTCTTTCAACATATGGCAATCCCACCATTAACCTCGTGAACCTACACTGCACTACCTCAATAGCAAGAATGTCCTTCCTCAAATATGGAGACCAAAATAGCACACAATATTCCAGGTGTGGTCTCATCAGGGCCTTGTACAACTGCAGAAGGACTTATTTGCTCCAATACTCACCTCCTCTTGGTATGAAGGCCAACATGCCATTAGTATTGGCTTGGTATATTGCAAATTGTCCCTAGTGTGTGTAGGATAGTGTTAATGAGCAGGGACTGCTGGTCGGTGTGAGCTCGGTGGGCCGAAGGGCCTGTTACCACTCTAAACTAAACTAAACTAAACTAAACTAAGCTAAAATAAACGTGTTCTATTAGAAAATTGCAAGATTTTGATCTAGCAATGCAGGAAAAGCAATGAATTTCCAAATCAGAATGTTGTTTAGTTTTGTTTAGTATTGTCATGTGTACCAAGGTACAATGAAAAGCTTTTTTGTGGTGTGAATGAGTCAAATCTCCAGTCAATTAAAGGATTTTACATGATTACATTCAAGCCATTCACAGTGGACAGATGCAGGATATAGGGTGTGTCATTAAGTGCAAGATAAAGTCTGATTAAAGATAGTTCAAAGGTCTCCAATGAGGTAAATGGAAGGTCAAAGCTGCACTCTGAGCTGGTGCAAAGACAGTTTTAGTTGCAACTAAACAACTAGGAAGAAACTGTCCCTGAATTTGGAGCTATGCTTTGGCAATGCCTTGCCAAGGCAGCATGTAGCATAGATGATGGAAAGAAGATTTGTTTGCATGATGGTCTGGGTTACGTCTACAACTTTCTGCAATTTCTTGCGGCCTTGGATGGAACTGTTCCCAAACCATGCTGTGATGCATCCTGATACGGCACATCTGTAGAAGTTAGTGAGGGTTGTCGGGGACATGACAAACCTCTGAAGCCTTCTAAAGAAGAATACCTGTTGATGAGCTTTCTTGGCCACGGCTTTGATGTGGCTGGTCCAGGACAATTTGCTGGTGATATTTATTCCAATACCTTGAAGCTTTTGACCATCTCTACATTGGCGCCATTAATGTCTACCAGGGTGTGTGCACTGCTTCGCTTCATGAAGTCAAATACAATCTCCTATGTCATGCTAACATTGATGGAGAGGTATTATGGGAACAGGTTACGAGGTTCTCAATCTTCTTCCTGTACTCTGTCTTATCATTATTTAATGTCTGGCCCACTATGGTGGTGTTGTCTGTGAGCTTGTAAATTGAGCTGGATTTGCATTTCGCTGCACAGTCATAAGTGTATAAGGAGTATAGTTGGGGCTGAGAACATATCCGTGCAAGGCACACGTGTTGAGGGATATCAGAGAGGATGATTTGTCCCCTATCTTCAGTGATTGTGGTCTGTTGGTCAGGAAGTCAAGGATCCTATTGCTGAGGACAGTGCTGACTCCAAGTTTCATGAGTTTGGAGATGAGCTTGGTTGGGATAATGGTACAGAAAACAACTGTTGTCCATGAATAGGTGTGTTACGTGAAAGGAAATTTGCTGGTGATGACATTCCTGTATGCTTACTGGCCAATGCTTCATAGAAACAAAATATATCAGATGCTAGATATCTGAGTTAAACCTGATAAGGCATAGGCAACTTATATATAAAAAGTGAGACAGACGTAATATTTCAGGTCAATAAACAATCATCGGAATTGGAGAGAGATGAAGATCCAGTTAGTTTGAATTTTATGGTGAAATAGACGGGCGTGGACCCGTTGGGTCCAAATCTCTCCTGCGGGCGCGGCAACCCCTGCATGCAACCCTCCCCCAACTGACGATCCGTGGACCCGTTTCCGGGCGGGGAGTGTCCCCCAGGGCCTTGAGGGGCATGGGGACAGGGAAGAGGAGAGGGAGCTACTCACCTCAGCCCCAGAGCGAGCCATGGACACGAAACCTCTCCTACAGCTCAGCGGCGAACGGCGGCGATGGCCATCTTGATGGACCCTCTGCTGCCGCGCTGCACCACGGGAGAAAGATCAGGCGCGGGGCACGCCGGGATGGGCGCCGGTCATCCCGCTGGTTCTCCAGGTGGGGGGAGCCATTTATTTAAGTTTATCAAGTTAATTATTTTTAAAAAGTAACAAAACATTACTATTGAGACAGCGGGGGAATAATGAGTAAGGTGAACCTAAAATTGTTGCGCTATCGTGTACCATTTTGGCTTTCTTTCGAGTACAAATATAAGCACAAACACACAAACCCGCAAATATACAAGATGAGAGTTTTAGTAATATATCTAGACAAAGTGGGCCAATTCCTCATAGAGGGGGGGCAGGGAAGGGGAGAGTGTGTGACAGGAGCCCACTCTCTCCTCCCCCACCCCCACTCTCACTCTCCCCCACCCCCTCCTTTCCCCACCACCCCCTCCTTTCCCCACTACCCCCTTCCCCCACTCTCTCTTCCCCCCACCACCAACCCCCCACCCCCGCTGTCCCCTCCCCAGTCCCACTCTCCCTCCCACCCCCAGTCTCTGCTCCTCCCACCCTCTCCCTCCCCCCCACTCTTACTCTCCCCCACCCCCCAGCCCCCTCTCTCCTCCCACACCCCCTGCCTCCCTCACTCTCTCTTCCACCCACCCTCCCACCCCCATTGTCCCCTCCACACGACGCCCACTCCCGTCCATGGAGCCGTTGGTGGCGAAAGCCACTTACCAAGCATGCAGGGAGGAGGAGGGAGCGCCGGACAGCTGGAGACGGCAGCATGGCGGCTGTGGCCTAGCCGAGCTGGGATTACTGGCGGCAGTTGTGGGGGAGAGGGGAGAGAGGAGAGAAGCGAGGGGAGAGAGGAGACGGGAGCCCCTGATTGCGGGCGAGCGGCTCCGCTAACGGCATCCATCTTGTTTGTGTGAGTGAAGAGAGAGGCCGTGCGTGCGCTATGGTGATGTCATACGCACAGCACTTTGAAAAAGTGTGTTTAGAAATGAGAATTTTAAACTTTCAAATGTCTCGAACTTAAAAAATATAAGACCAATTTAAATAAAACTTGTTATAAACAGTCGCCGCGAGAGTGGTGATTAAGGTGGTGCACTATGGTTTATCGTTTTGGCAAAATCACAGAAATACATAGATAGATACATACGAATATATATATAAACCTCTCCTGCATTGGTGCAGCACCCTCCCCTCCCCTTCCCCTCCCCCCTCCCCCCCCCTCCCCCTCCCTCTTCCCTCCTTCCCTCCTCCCCCTCCCTCCCTCCCCCTCCTCCCCCTCCCTCCCTGATAGATTTAATCTTTAAAATGTGAATAACTTAAAAAATATAACACCGATTTCATTGAAACTTCTTCCATTAGGATCAAAGGGACGGCGGAGAGTAAGGTGGGCGTAAAATTGCCGCGCTATCGTGTACTGTTTTGGCTGAAGTTCAGGAGCAAAGAAACAAACAAAAAACAAGAGTTTTAGTATATAGATTTAGATGATGGCCAACAGGATTAACAAACTCATCAAGAAGGCTGGCTCTGTCCTGGGGGCAGAGTTGGATTCATGGGAGGTGGTCTTGGAGGGGAGGATGCTCCTCAAACTGCGAAGCATATTGGACAATACAGCGTCGGCTGTGGCCTAGCCAAGATTACTCGCGGCGGTTGTGGGGGAGAGGGGATGTTCCCAATATCTGATGGCACCACTGAGACTTCCACATATGTGTATGCTGATGTGAAAGTTAAAGATTACGATCACAGAGGAAGCAGGCCATTCAGCCCATCGCTCCCATGCTGACCAGTCATCTGTATAAATCCTAGTTTCCAGCACGTAGCCTGTTGCCTTCAATGTCTAGGTGATTCAAGTACTGATCCAGACACCACTTAAATCCTGTTAGCAACTCTGCTTCCCCCAGTTGAAAAATGAGTGAAAAAGGTCCTCCTCTCATTCTGTTCCCAATTCATTCCAGATATAGACTACACTTTGAGTGCAAATGCGATCAATTTATAACGAGTTAGGGCAGTCACGGTGGCGCAGCAGCAGAGTTGCTGCCTTACAGCGAATGCAGCGCCGGAGATCAGGATTCGATCCCGACTATGGGTGTTGTCTGTGCGGAGTTTGTACGTTCTCACCGTGACCTGCGTGGGTTTTCTCTGAGATCTTTGTTTTCCTCCCACACTCCAAAGACGTAC
Organism: Rhinoraja longicauda; assembly: GCF_053455715.1. NCBI lineage: Eukaryota > Metazoa > Chordata > Chondrichthyes > Rajiformes > Arhynchobatidae > Rhinoraja > Rhinoraja longicauda. The sequence goes on from NC_135954.1 coordinate 32,907,327, forward strand.
AGGTTTGTAAGTTAATTGGCTTGGTAAATGTAACAACAAATAAAAATTGGCCCTAGTGGGTGTAGGACAGTGTTAATGTGCGGGGATCGATGGTCGGTGTGGAACCGGTGGGCCGAAGGGTCTGTATCTCTAAACTAAACTTTCAATTTATAATTATTATTTAGTAATCAATAACTTAAAATTCATAATAAATAGAAATAATGGTGATCAGGCTCCGAATCCATACTCCAACATCGGTCGGCAGGTTCTTAAACGTGTATTTTAAAACAAACTATCGAATTGCTTTGAAAGAACATAGAATTGCCAGTTGGGTGGCATTCCACGGTTTTGGAGCCCTATATGGAGTATACTTAGAATTGCATTTTATGTAGTTCCCTTGGGAGGAAACTGACAAAATTGTTTTTCGAGCTATTATTAAGATTTGCACAAACTGTGTTTCATGCATTAATCATCAGAACTAGACTGGAAGGGTGAGCCACAAGGTGGAGACCATAACTCTCAATTTTGCTTTTGATAGCCTTATTCTCATTTGTAAAGCTTTACGGAAGCCATTCTGATGATATTTTTTCAAATATACTGACAAACCTCAAGTCTCTTCCCATGGAAAATTGAGCATTATTAATAATTTAATCAACGGAGACAAATCTACATATTTTGCAATATTAAAATAAATTTTCCATCGTAGAAGATTCATTAAATTCCCTTATTTTCAAAGATTGTTTTTATAACAGCCATCTCTCTCTATTGTTCCTAAAGAATTTGGTTTTAATTGCAAGCCAAGAGGATGTGAATCAAAATGAAATATAAAATATATATTTGGAATATGCAATAGTCCCATACAATTGAAGTGGAGTACTCCCTGAAAATATATCATGACTAACTGGAAGACAATGAGTCTGTCAGGGTTGAACTGGTGTCTTCTGCAACAAAGGAAGCATTGATCATAGTTTCTGATTTGCGTTGGAATAACTATTTCGTTGGCATAACTAATATGCCAGCTTTATGATTTTGTATCAAAAACATGAAATCAAAGTCACTCTCTGATTTATTCCAAAGCAGCTGTCAGCAATGAAATGAACTGAGCATAAAGTGTACGGTGCTCGGGGAACTGCTTCTGCACGGATTAACTGAACAGTTTGTGGCTCTACTCCCAAGAAAACCAGTAGCTCTGGCTTTACTTATCTAAATTATCTTTTCTAGTTGAAGTAGGTACTGTCCCATCAATGTCATTTTTCTTAGTGAGCATTAGCCCCAGCTGCCTAAAATAAAGTGATGACATGAACACAAACATATTTTGCTAATGTAGAGAACATACCATTCGAGGGTGTGGCAAGGATGAAAACAAGGAACAATAGACATGTTGTTCCAAATGCAAGAAGAGAGCAGAGCGAGTAAAAGTCTTGAGTGAAACTGTTAACATTTTTAATGAAGTGGACAACTTCCAAGTTAGAGGCTTTTGCAGTGACTCATAAAGCTTCAGGTTTTCCGAGGTTTTACAGTAAACGACAGGAAAAGTTCTGGCATGCTATGCGGAATATGATTTTATGGTTCCAGAGCTCCACAAGCACGCTTTGTACTCTGTTGGCCGACATTCCATTGTGTAATGAAGGCCAGAGGATAAAATCGCACAATTTGTGCCCACCATCTGGATTGATTTGATTTTCCATTGCCTGCAGAAATAAATGCATGAATAAAGTTTTCTCTATTACTTCCAACTAAGTGCAGAGTTATATGATATGAAACAACCAATACATACATACAGATTTCCACTATCATATGATCATTTTTCACGGTACGCCAATTAATATGCTCTCAAAGAAAGTAACCTGATTTAAATTTGCTCCTTTAAAGTTGTTCTTAGTTTAATAAAAAAACAGTTAAATAAATCTATTCAAAAGCAGTTTTGAAAGGCATATTTCAGAAATAAGATAATTGTTGTCAGAAATAAGTGGAAGAAAAATATGAAAAATTGATCCACACTGAAAGATGATTTGGATGATGGGAATAAAGGCTTTGTGGCCAAGTTTGCGAAAATACAAAAATAAGTGCAGGGGCAGGTAGTGTAGAGAAAGCAGGGACTCTGCAGAAGGACTTGGATCGGTTGGGAGAGTGGGCATAGAAACATAGAAAAATAGGTGCAGGAGTAGGCGGGACTGACATATGATGAAAGAATGGATCGACTGGGCTTATATTCACTGAAATTTAGAAGGATGAGAGGGGACCTTATAGAAACGTATAACATTTTAAAGGGATTGGACAGGCTAGATGCAGGAAATACTTTCTCGATGCTGGGGTAGTCTGGAACCTGGGGTCACAGTTTAAGTATAAGGGGCAGGCCATTTAGGACTGAGATGAGGATAAACCTTTTCACCCAGAGAATTGTGAATCTGTGGAATTCTTTGCCGCAGAAGGCAGTGGAGGCCAGTTCACTGGATGTTTTCAAGAGAGATTTAGATATAGCTCTTAGGCTAACAAAATCAAGGGATATGGGGAGAAAGCAGGAACAGGGTACTGATTTTGGATGATCAGCCATGATCTTATTGAATGGCGGTGCTGGCTCAAAAGGCCGAATGGCCTATTCTTGCACATTTTCTATGTTTCTGTTTCTAACTGCTTTAAATTTATTTCCATCCGTCCTTAAATGCCTGGCAACTTTTGTAATAATGAGAACAATCTTAACTTAGAGTGGAGCCGGTTCTTGCGATGTGATGGGGATGATGGTGAAGAGAAGCCTGGCCAATTTTAATTCCAGACCTCATTGTCAATAGTAGGCAAATTCGCAAGAAGAATCCTGGTATCTGGTATCAGTATTGTAAAAACAAGGAAGTACAGATGTTGGTTTACCAAGGAAAGACTCAAAATGCTGGGGTAACTCAGCGGGCGCATCCCTGGAGAACATGGATAGGAAACATTTTGGGCGGGACCCTTCTTCAGAGTGAAGTGGGATGTGAGTGACCATGCTACTTAACTCTTTACCTCCTTCCTGTACTTCCTCACATTGTTCGAGATCCAGCCCATACTCTCTCATTAGTTGGCATTGAGGAAAACCAGCAGATTGTCTTTAGCCTTGTATGTACTCCAAATTCCACACTACTGGCATCAAGCCGTTTAACTGCTATAGGATTGTGATTCTTTTATTGCAGGATTGAGAAGTTGCCTTCTGCTGAATCTTTGTTGCTCAATTTCCAGCAGCAGTCCTCGAGGTGTTTCAAAGGATGAAAGTACCAATTGCATGAACGCTACGTTTATTGAATTCAAACAGTATTTTCATTTTGGATTCTGTTCTGCATAATCTGTGGGTGACTTCAAACATAATTTTTTCTCACTGCCCTGAAGGTTTACTTAGCAATGGTATTTGTTGGAAACTATAGCCCAGGGAATAATTATTCAGAAAAAGATCGTCATCTCCGTCTACTCAGGACAAAAAAGAAATCATGGAGGATATAGCCTCAGCAAGAAAACTGTTGTGAGGTGCATAAACAATTCAGTGCTCCGTTGAAAACCTCCACAAAAAAAATTGCTAGCAACATTCAGAAAAGTACAGTGGTGTGTCCTTCACTGCAGTTTACAATGTTTCATCACAACTTTTAAATTTGTGAACATATTCAATATATACATAAATTTTAGATCACTAGACCAAGTGGACCCGTTGGGCACAAATCTCACCTGCGAGCCTCTCCTGGGGCAACCCTCCTCCAACTGACGATCCTGTGGGCGCGGCAACCCTCTCCTACTGACGAAGTCTGTTGCCGGGCGGGGAGTGTCTCCAGGGGCCGTAGGCGGGCGATGGGGGACAGAGAAGGGCAGAGGGTGCCACACACCTCGGCCCCGTGCTGCCAGCGCTGCAGCCAGAGCGTGCTGTGGACCTAAAGCCTCTCCTGCATTGGTCTAGCACCCTCCCCTCCACCCCCACTCCCCCCCACCCTCCCCTCCTCTACTCCCCCCACTTCCACCCTCCCATCCCCTCACCACCTGTCCCCTCCCCTCACTCCCTTTCCCCCAACCCCTTTCCCCCACCCCCATTCCCCCTCCCCTTTCCCCCACACTCCTCTCCCCCTCCACTGCCCCCTCCCCTTCCCCACTCTCCCCCCACTCCCTCCCCCCACCCCACTCCACCCTCCTCTCCCCACCCCTACCCCTCACCCCACTACCCCCCTCCCACTTATATATATATAAGATCAGAGTTTTAGTAATATTATTATAGATAGATAGATTATAGTAGTTTAATATATGATTGGACTACTCATAACTTTAGACAAATCACTGTTACTTTTTTTTAAAAGAGTGTTTGCCTTGGAAGGGAACCTGGGTGTGGTAGCATTCCTATAAACCTCTTGTGTCCTTCTTTCTCAGTGGTGGAAGTCGTGGGTTTTGAAGATGTCATAGCGAGTTACTGCAATATATTTTGAGGATGATCATGCACTGTGGTATGGTGGTATTGACAATGATCATTTAAAATGTGGTCAGGATGCCAATCAAACTAAGTGAGTTCTTTGCCTTAGGTAGCATTTAACTTTTTAGGGAAGCAAATATCAGTGGTATGCCCAAAGATTGGGATAAATCCAGAATTTGGTCCGATACGACTGCAACTTTTAAGAGGCATCTGATCAGGCACATAAACTGACAGAGAATGCAGGGGCACCGAACATGAGTAGGCAGGTGGGGTTGGTTTGGTTGGCATCATGGTTGGCACAAACTAAGTGAGTTGAAGGTCCTGTTCCTGTGCTGTACTATATTCCATATTCTATGTTCTGTGTTCTATGATCATAACACATTCAATGTCTGTGAGTAGTTATTGGTGTGTTTATACTTCTTGATAGCAGTCACCAAATCCTTCCGTCAATGTGCTAATAATTCAAATGGATCTGGGCAATTTTCCACTTTGTCATGTAAATGCAGATGTTTCAACAATATGGAATAGTTACAAGCTAGAGGTACTGCTTGTACTAGATAATGTCTTCAGCACTGTTATGGGATGTTTTTGTGTCGTAATGAGAATGCTGAATGTTGTGCAGGCAGTATTTAAATTAGCTGCACAATATTTCTTAATGTTATGCAGTTAATTTAAATGTCGCAAGACCATAACTTTAGACAAATCACTGTCTCCTTGCAGCCACATAAAATCATATGAAAATGTTACATTATAGTAAAAGTTTGTTTTCCTTATTTACAGTATGCAAGGAGGAATTCTTTGAACCCACTGGCATATTTACATCTCCAAACTATCCAAATGGCTATTCCATTTACCAAGAATGTATCTACATAATTAATGTGGAAGAGAACAAGCAAATTCTGCTCAACTTTACTGACTTTAAAGTAGACGGATATCAAGCCTGTACTTCTGCCTGTGTTGAAATTAGGTAATTCAGCAATTCTTGCCACTAACTATATTTCCATATTATTAATTCTCAAAAGATGCATTGGATTTATGTACATTAACCAATAGAGCATGCAGCATATTGTTTCTGGAAGTTCATTTGTCTTGTAATAATATTTGGGGTGAATTAAATTGACCAATATAAAACTTTGAGCTACAATCTCTAAATAGTTCAGTAGTGAATACAAACACATTAACTATCAAGTGCTCATCATGCTAATACATTAACTTCCCTTTACCAGACACACATTTCTCAACTCATAGGTCGTCCTTAAAGACTGAACAAAAAATTCATGTTTTCCTTCCTTTAATCTTGTGGGAACAGAGATTGTAGGAGTGCAATTCCCAAAAGCAAGGAAGTGCCATGTAGCCTGCTTCTGGCAATCTTCAACTCCCTCCATGATAGCTCTGCATTCCTCTTCTTTAGCATTGCAAGGTTGTGGCAGAGCTAAGCAACTACAGGGTAGAAATTTGAAAATAGATATCATCAATTTTATCTTTATTGGTATTGATTTACTATTGTCAGCTGTACCAACATACAGCGAAAAGCTTTTGTTTGTATGCTAGCCGATGTAATCAGGTAATACTATACTTGTATACAATCAAGCCGGTATAACAGGTAGAGCAAAAATAAAAAATGTTAAAGTGCAGAATAGAATATTCAGCTTTCGAGCATCACAGGTTTCAGAGGAAAAAGTCCATTGTTTGCAATCTCCCTAATCTGGACCAGTGGAGTTAGTGCAAGTGCAAAAACTACTGACTGGCCTAGATCTGAGATTCAGAATATTATGGGTCATGGGCTTCAACGGTGTGGCAGGAATGAAAATTGTCAGCAAGCATGAAGGGAGGTTTAGAAAGTAGAAACAAGGAACTGCAGATACCGATTTACAAAAACAGACACAAAGTGCTGGAGTAACTCAGCGGGTCAAGCAGCATGCCTGCAGGACATAGACAGGTGACATTACAAGATGGTCCCTTTCTTCAGACTGGAGGACTGGTATGAAGGTACGTTGAAAGGATACGATTTTGAGAGAATTGCTGACAGAAAGAAGTGAGAGGTTTGTTGCGGTTACACAGTGTCAGAGTAGCAGAGACAACAAAGTGGAGATGAAAGAAACCGACTGCCCTATCTAACCTAATATTGGAAGCAAGGAAAAAATTGCAGGCCCACTGGTAGAGATTTTGTATTTTCGATAACCGCAGGTGAAGTGCAGAAAGACGGGAGTCTGGCTAATGCTAGAAAGGCTACAAGGAAATGCCTGGGAATGACCGATTGGTGAGCCTTACATCTGTGGTGGGGAAGTTATCGGAGGGGATTCTGAGATAACTGGTTCCCAGTACCAGCTTAGTTGGGTCCCCTGCTAAGTGCGAAAAATTCGCTAAATTTTTCACCAACAAAGTTGAGAACATTAGAATGAACATTTCCCCTCCCACCCGTGACCTAGCTGTCTCACTAGTCTGTTCATCTAAATTGGACTGCTTCCAACCCGTCACTCTATCCTCCCTTGCAAAGCTTGTCTCCGCTATGAAACCTGCAACCTGCCCCCTTGATCCTGCCCCCACTGCCCTTCTGAAGGATGTCATTGCAATAGCCGGTCCCAGCATCCTCTCTATTATCAACAGTTCTCTGGCCACTGGCACTGTTCCAACCAGTTTCAAGCACGCGGTGGTCCAGCCCCTACTGAAAAAATCTAACCTAGACCCCACCTTGCCTAGCAACTACAGACCCATTTCCAAACTGCCATTCCTGTCAAAAGTCCTTGAAAAGGCAATTCTAAACCAATTAGTGCCCTACCTGCACCAAAACACCATCCTGGAAAGTTTCCAGTCAGGTTTCAGAGCCCACCACAGCACAGAGTCTGCCTTGTTGAAGGTACACAACGACCTGCTTCTCGCCATCGACACCGGCGACTGTGCAATCCTGCTCCTTCTCGACCTCAGCGCAGCGTTCGATACAGTGGACCACACCATCCTTATTGACCGTCTCCGGTACGCGGTTGGCATTGATGGCACTGCCCTGAGCTGGTTCGCTTCGTACCTCAAAGATAGGAGTTTCGCCATCAACATAGGCAGTTATTCCTCTGCTCCAGCTAGCCTCTCCTGCGGAGTTCCACAAGGCTCCATCCTAGGCCCCATTCTCTTCTCTCTATACATGCTCCCCCTTGGCCAAATCATTCAAAGGCACGGCATTTCTTTCCACTGCTATGCCGATGACACTCAGCTTTACCTCCCCCTGAAACCCAACAACCAGTCAAATTTAAACAGCCTCTTACACTGCCTTGAGGACATAAAATGTTGGATGGCACAGAACTTCCTCTAATTAAATGAGAGCAAGTCTGAGGTCATCCTATTCGGCCCCCCCGACTCCATCAAATTGATAACAGGCAGTCTTGGAAGTCTATCCTGCCTAGTCAAACCGCATGTCAAAAACCTCGGCATGATATTTGACTCTGCATTAAAATTTGATAAGCAAGTCAACGCTGTGGTAAAAGCCAGCTTCTTCCAACTTCGAACCATAGCTAAACCAAACCTTACCTCCAATTCGACGACACAGAAAAAATCATTCACGCTTTCATTTCCTCCCGCCCAGACTACTGCAACTCCCTATACACTGGGATCAGCCAATCTTCCCTGTCCCGCCTGCAACTGGTCCAAAACGCCGCAGCGAGACTCCTGACGGGTACCCGTAAAAGGGACCACATCACCCCGATTCTGGCCTCTCTCCACTGGCTCCCTGTATGGTACAGAATCAACTTCAAGCTCCTCCTATTCACGTATAAAGCCCTAAATGGACACTCCCCCCCCTACATCAAAAATCTTCTAACCCCCCTCTCTAACTCCAGGTCCCTCAGGTCGGCCGACTTGGGGCTATTCACTATCCCGTGGTCTAGGCTTAAGCTCAGGGGTGACCGCTCTTTTGCGGTTGCAGCTCCTAGACTGTGGAACAGCATCCCTCTCCCCATCAGAACTGCCCCCTCCATCGACTCCTTTAAGTCCAGGCTCAAAACCTATTTCTACTCCCTAGCGTTTGAGGCTCATTGAGGAGGCGCTGTGAACTGTTTGCGTGCTACTGTATGTTTCATTTTTTTCCCATTGGAACCTAATCAGATGTACAGCACTTTGGTCAACGTGGGTTGTTTTTAAATGTGCTATACAAATAAAATTGACTTGCCTTGACTTGACTTGACTTGAGAGACAGTATATATATGTATGGACAAGGAATAATTTGGGATAGCCAGCAGGGCATTGTACATTGGAGATCACGTCTTGCCAATTTGATTTAATGTTTTGAAGGGGTGACCTAGAAGATTGATGAGGCCATTTCCTGGGATTATTGTGTTTAATTTTCTGATGTTTTTGCAGCAGAAACTGCATCCAAATTTTTTTCAATTAATTCCAGTCAAATTTCCACACGTTTTAAAATGTAAATCCAGCCACCATTTTCCTCACTTTTCTTCAGTTAAATATAACATAATCGCTTTATTTTTTCTAATGGGTAATTCCCTTACAATAAGAATAATTAACCTGAAAAACTATTGTTGACAATTTAATATGTTTATGCTCTCCACCAACATGTACGTCAGACATTGCTTTGCTAAAGACACAGAAACACAAGAAAATAGGAGCAGGACTAGGTCTTCTGGCCCCTCAAGCCAGTCCCACCATTCCTTTTCTCCAGAGATGCTGCCTGTCCCGCTGAGTTACTCCAGCTTTTTCTGTCTATCCACCATTCAACATGATCTCTTCACAACTCAACTGCTGTTCTGTATCAGCTCCCCACAGCCATCAATTCTTTAATCTTTCAAAAAATCATCTGTTCATAAGTCACAGAAGCAGAATTAGGCCATTCAGCCCATCGAATCTACTCTGCCATTCAATCCATGGTTGATCTATCTTTTCCCCATCAACCCCATTCTCCTGCCTTTTCCTCATAACACTTGACATCCTGACTAATCAAGAATCTGTCAATCTCCCCCTTAAAAATACCCATTGACTTGGCCTGCACAGCTGTCTGTGGTAATGAATGTTACAGATTCACCACTTTCTGACTAAAGAAATTCCACCTCATCTTTAAAAGGTACATTAGAATTATTCTCAGGGTTGTTACATCTGGTTCTAGACTCTCCCACTGGTGGAAACATCCGCTCCACATGCACTCTATCCAGGCATTACACTATTTACCTCCTCTTTCAGTACTTACCTACCACTACTCTCCAGGATAGAGAATTCCAGAGAATCATCACCCTCTGCAGGAAAAATGGTTAGATTTCATGAGTATTTCTTTGAAGTACTTTTGATACCATACATAAATCAAGGTGATCACTGCCCAAGTTATTTATTTCTTGTGTGAAGTTAGTATTACCAAACTTCTAAAGTTCAAACGAATGTTTTATATTTCAGGAATGGTGAATATGAAACATCTCCTCTGGTTGGTCAGTACTGCAGTGGAAAACCCCCACCACTCATCAGGTCCCATAGTAACAGTCTATGGATTAAATTTAAATCGGATAATATTTTTGAATACCATGCATTTAGGGCTCACTGGAATGGTACTTCTACAGGTAAACCGGTATTACTATAAATATATTATATTATACAGTGGTAGAGATGCTAACTTACAGTGCCAGAGACCTGGGTTCAATCCTGACTACAGGTGCCTGTGTGCAAGCTCTATCTGTGACGCATGGGTGTTCTCCAGGTGCTCCGGTTTCCACACCCACATTTAAATTGACTTCTATCATTCAAACATTGATATTGAATTGATTCAACATTGACACGAATATTTGCAAGCAAATTTCTGAAAAAAACTTTGGATCATTGATAAATAAATACAGATTTGAATGTGTGCATAGAGCATAATAGAGAGATAATTTGACAGCCTATCAGACATAAGATTGCAGTTCTGAAGATACTTCTGTTCCAGTCCCATCTGCTGCTAACTTTCCAACGACCTGTCTAAGAATGCATGTTACTCAAGAGAGTCAAGCATGTTTCATTGTCATATGTCCCAGATAGAACATTGAAATTCTTACTTGCTGCAGCACAACAGAATATGTAAACATAATACACTGTAAACAATATGATAAACGAGAGAGAAAAAAAAAAGTTCAGTGTGTATATATACACATACTCAAAAGTACACACACACACACACACACACACACACACACACACACACACATACACGCACACACACACACACACACACACACGTGTGTATATATATATATATACATATATATATGTGTGTGTACTTGTGAGTATGCATATATATACACACTGAACTTGTTTTTCCTTTCTCGTTTATCATATTGTTTACAGTGTACTATGTTTACATAGTATATATATACACGCGCACACGCACACACACGTGCACACACACACGCGCGCACACACACACACATACATACACATACACACATACTCTTGATCCAATTGAAAAAGTGAATAGGGGCCCAATGACAAATTTAATACCACCCATTTTGACTTTCTTGCTGATGTCAAATTACAAACCTTCCCCAGCCACACTCCCTGTTTTATGTTGTAAGAAGTTTAGTTAATGTTTCAGGTTTGCAAAACAAGACTTGAATTATTCATTAGTTTCTGATATTCCAAGGATGCTATCTTATCTGCTCATTTCTGCCTCGACTTTAAATTCTGACACCTAGATGAAGGACATTTGTGGTGATGTAATGATGTGAATCTGTGTCGTAGTTTCTTGTGTCCATTGCGCAGTGTTGATAAACATAATGAATGGAATGAAATCTGCCCATTTCTTTCAGGCTGTGGTGGAACTCTCACATCAGCAACTGGTAGTTTTACCTCTCCCAACTATCCAATGCCATATTCAAACAATGCAGCCTGCTCCTGGCTGATTCAAACCAATGCAGGCAGTGTGATTGAACTACAATTTGAACACTTCCATTTGGATTCCAGCACTGGATGTATTACTGATCACTTAACTGTATGTGTATTTTACCTGAACTTTTACATGGAACTACTATGATAATCATTACTCTATTATTTCAAGGAACTTTAATTCCCAATTAAGCAAAAAGGTGCACAATATTTTTTTGTTGTTCATTTCCAATTAAACCAGCTTTCTGAATGTCAAGTTTGAGGTGTTGAATACGTTTTGGAGTTTCTCTACAATTCTGTTCTGCATTGTACGCTTTTTGCATTACATTATATCACATTGCAGTCCAAAGTAAATGATAAAAGCATTACAACACACAAATTAATACATCACCTGGAGACACAAGAAACTGCAGATGCTGGAATCTTGAACAAAACATAGTGCTGGAGGAACCCAGTGAGTCAAACAGCATACTTGGAGGGAATGGACAAATGACATTTTGGGACAAAGTCCTTCTTCAGACTGATTGGAGGACAAAGCCTGGCAAGTAATAGGTGGAAGGTAGAGACAAAATGCTGGAGTAACTCAGCGGATCAGGCAGAATCTTGGGAGAGAGGGAATGGGTGATGATTCGGGCCGAGACCCTTCTTCAGACTGATATCAGGGGAGGGGGGGGGGGGGGACGGACAAAGATAGAATGTGATAGGTGGATACAGTTACCCCCTCTCACCTGTATCTCTTGCCAGTTTTGTTCCAAACTCACCTCTCTTTTCTAGCTTGCTCTACCCTACTCATAGAAACATAGGAACTGCAGATACCGGTTTACAAAAACAGACATAAAGTGTTGGTGTAACTCAGCGGGTCAAGCAGCATGCATGCAGAACATAGACAGGTGACGTTACAAGACAGGTCCTTTCTTCAGACTGAAGTTTATTGGTACGGAGGTAAGTTGAAAGGACAAGATTTTGAGAGAATTGCTGACTGAAAGAAGTGAGAGGTTTGTTGCGGTTGCACAGTGTCAGAGTAGCAGAGACAACAAAGTGGAGATGAAAGAAACCGACTGCCCTATCTAATCCAATATTGGAAGCAAGCAAAAAATTGCAGGACCACTAGTAGAGATTTTGTATTTTCGATAACCGCAGGTCAAGTGCAGAAAGACGGGAGTCTGGCTAATGCTATGCCTCCATTTAAGAAAGGCTACAAGGAAATGCTTGGGAATGACCGATTGCTGAGCCTTACATCTGTGGTGGGGAAGTTATTGGGGGGGATTCTGAGAGACGGTATATACATGCATGGACAAGGACTGATTTGGGATAGCCAGCAGGGCATTGTACATTGGAGATCACGTCTTGCCAATTTAGTTTCATGTTTTGAAGGGGTGACCCAGAAGATTGATGAGGCCATTTCCTGGGATTATTGTGTTTAATCTTCTGTTGCTTTTACAGCGGAAACTGTATCCAATAATTGTTTTCAATTAATTACAGTCAAATTTCCACGTGTGAAGGCAGTGGAGGCCAATTCACTGGATGAATTTAAAAGAGAGTTAGATGGAGCTCTAGGGGCTAGTGGAATCAAGGGATATGGGGAGAAGGCAGGCACAGGTTACTGATTGTGGATGATCAGCCATGATCACAATGAATGGCGGTGCTGGCTTGAAGGGCCAAATGGCCTCCTCCTGCACCTATTTTCTATGGGAGAGCAAGCTGGAAAAGAGAGGTGAGGTTGGGACAAAACTGGCAAGAGATACAGGTGAGAGGGGGTATCTGTATCCACCTATTACATTCTATCTTTGTCCCGCCCCCTCCCCTGACACCATTCTGAAGAAGAGTCTCGACCTGAAACATCACCCATTCCTTCTCTCCCGAGATGCTGCCTGACCCGCTGAGTTACTCCAGCATTTTGTGTCTACCTATTACTTGCCAGGCTTTGTCCCACCCCACCTCTCTTTTCCAGCTTTCTCGCCCCTACCCTAATCAGTCTCAAGAAGGGTCCCAATCCAAAATGTCATCTGTCTATTCCTTCCAGACCTACTGAGTTCCTCCAGCACTTTGTGTTTTACTTAATAAATCACATTTCTATGTCTCTGATGGAATATGATTAAATGGGGTATCTTTTCCGATTATGGATATTGTTCGAAGTAGCTATTGCGAAAAAAGATTGGAACTGTATTACATGAATAATTTTAATGCATTATTTTGTGCAATGATAATTCTTGAATCTTTCATCCATTTAATCAGCTTCCTGCAATGTAGTTGTTGTTTTATATTTGTTATCTACTATCAATCAATACTGATTAGAAAGAAATGAATGAGAAATTGTATCAGCTATTTCATCACTTCAATTTTTGGGAATATGTTGACTTAGTGTGGCTAACAATATAACCAATACCACTGTATTCATATGATATTTTTCATAACACTCAGGATAAATCTCAAGATATTTGCACACTCTGGTTTTACATTGGAAGATAAAATCTAAGTTAACAACAACAACATCAGAACAAAGTCATATAAATGGGTCCCTTTCAGAATGGCAGGCTGTGACTAGTGGGGTACTGCAAGGCTCGGTGCTGGGACTGCAGCTATTTACAATATACATTAATGACTTGGATGAAGGGATTAAAAGTACCATTAGCAAATTTGCAGATGATACAAAGCTGGGTGGCAGTGTAAACTGTGAGGAAGATGCTATGAGGTTGCAGGGTGACTTGGACAGGTTGTGTGAATGGGCAGATGCATGGCAGATGCAGTTTAATGTGTATAGGTTTATGTATAGGTGTATAGGTATAATGCAGTTTAAGGTATGAGGCTATCCACTTTGGTGGTAAGAATAAGAAGGCAGATTATTATCTGAATGGTGTCAAGTTAGGAAAAGGGGACATACAATGAGATCTGGGTGTCCTAGTGCATCAGTCACTGAAAGGAAGCATGCAGGTACAGCAGGCAGTGAAGAAAGTTAATGGAATGTTGGCCTTCATAACAAGAGGAGTTGAGTATAGGAGCAAAGAGGTCCTTCTGCAGTTGTATAGGGCCCTAGTGAGACCGCACCTGGAGTACTGTGTGCAGTTTTGGTCTCCAGATTTGAGGAAGGATATTCATGCTATTGAGGGCGTGCAGCATAGGTTTACTAGGTTAGTTCCCGGAATGGCGGGACTGTCATATGTTGAAAGACTGGAGCGGCTAGGCTTGTATACACTGGAATGAGAGGGGATCTTATCGAAACATATAAGATTATTAAGAGGTTGGACACGTTAGAGGCAAGAAACGTGTTCCCAATTTTGGGGGAGTCCAGAACCAGGGGCCACGGTTTAAGAATAAGGGGTAGGCCATTTAGAACGGAGATGAAGAAAATCTTTTTCAGTCAGAGAGTTGTAAATCTGTGGAATTCTCTGCCTCAGAAGGCAGTGGAGGCCAATTCTCTGAATGCATTCAAGAGAGAGCTAGATAGAGCTCTTAAGGAGTCAGGGGGTATGGGGAGAAGGCAGGATCAGAAATCATTCTGATTGAGAATGATCAGCCATGATCACATTGAATGGTGGTGCTGGCACGAAGGGCCGAATAGCCTACTCCTGCACCTATTGTCTATTGTCTATAATCTATAATTTCAATATTCTTTGCTATGGCTAATAATGGTAATAAATTTGAGTACTTTGTTTTTCTCTTCTAGGTTTATAATGGAATCAATATAAATTCTCAGATTTTGTTCAAATTGTGTGGCAATCAAATGCCAGCATCAATTCTGTCTTCCAAAAACAACATGTACATAGAACTTCAAACTGACAGTTCAGTAGCCACAGGAGGATTTCTTGCTAAATATAGACACAGTAAGTAAACTGCAGTGAAATTATTGTGAAGTGGCCCAATTTTATCCTTTGTTATTCATAAGTCAACAATGTTCTATCTATTCCTAGTCATTTGTGTTCACCTGTATACCGTTTGAGCCATTTTTCTCAGCATAAAAATTTCCGGATTATATTTGTGAGGGGATTGTGAGTGGATTGTGAGGAATGAGCCTGTGGTGTTTGAAGGGTCAGTAGAGAGTGTTGTTCTGTCGTCTCCAGAGGAGAAACAGAGGAAAAGATGTATGTTGTTGTCTCGGTTATCTCTAGGAATGGGCTTTTATCACTGCTATGACTCTGACATAATGTTGATCTCAGACATAAGAATTCAGTGTTACAGTATTCAATAAATGATCAACTGTTTTAGTTCTGTCACAAGTCTGTTTGTGTCTTAATTCATTTCAGTACATGAGACAAATTGGTGTCAACATGGAAGAGAGTTTACCAACATGTCTCTTCATTAGCACTGGTGAAAACTTTGTTATCTCAATGGGGCATTCAGTCTGATGCTCTTTTGCCTGTGTTTACCTGTGAATTGGATTTGTTCTACAAATGTTTGTTTCAAGTTATTTCCTTTGCAGTTTGCCAGGGAGGAATCATTGCAAATCATAGCAATGGAGTTTTGGAAAGTACAAACTTTCCTCAACCGTATCCACCTAAACAAGACTGCAACTGGACTATACAGGCAACAGCTGGGAACACAATCAACTACACCTTTAGTGCCTTTAATCTGGACTTTAACAGTTGTCATTTGGCTTGGCTTAAGGTAAGAATTAGGTTTAAAGGCCATTTTATTACTGGAATAAAGTTACAAAATCCTTTGAAAGTGTTGTAAGATGAGATCCATGAACTATTTGGTTTAATTTATTGTCTTTAACACCTTGATTTAATTTAACTTTTCTTCCCAACATAATCGTGATGAAATGTTGTTAAATCATAGCTTATGCTGGATATGGCCCTATAATCATATGACTGAACCATTCCTCAAGGAGCATTTATTGTTTCAAATAAGTGATTATTGCCCCCATCTATACATATCTTCCCTCAGTAAAGCAGCCGACATAGTCAAGGACCACTTACACCCCAGTCATTCCCACTCCTCTCAGATACAAAAGCTTGAAAGCATGTATCACCAGATTCTGGAGTAGCTTCTTCCCCGTTGTTATTAGACTGATATGTTTCTATAAGATCCCCTCTCATCCTTCTAAATTCCAGTAATTACAAGCCCAGTCGCTACATTCTTTCATCATATGATAGTCCTGCCATCCCGGGAATTAACCTCGTGTACCTACGCTGCACTCCCTCAATAGCAAGAATGTCCTTCCTCAAATTAGGAGACCAGAACTGCACACAATACTCCAGGTGTGGTCTCACCAAGGCCCTGTACAATTGCAGAAAGACCTCTTTGCTCCTATGCCCAAATCCTCTCGTTATGAAGGCCAACATGCCATTAGCTTTCTTCACTGCCTGCTGCACTTGCATGCTTACTTTCAGTGACTGATGTACAAGGATACACAGATCTCGTTGCACTTCCCCTTTTCCTAATCTTTTCCTGATGCCAGGGATGAACTCCCAATCATCCAATCTACCTCATTGTGGACCTTGCACCTTTTTAATTGCATTTTCTCTGCAGCTATAACTAAATTGTCATTATTTTCTTTTTTGCACTTATTCATGTACGGAAAGAACAGAAACCTAAGTTTTCACTGTATCTCGGCATGTGATAATAATAAATCCATAGAAATACCATGGAAACAGGCCATTTGGCCCACTGTGCATACTGACCAACTTTTTAGATTAAGAAAATAACTGCAGATGCTGGTACAAATTGAAGGTATTTATTCACAAAATGCTGGAGTAACTCAGCAGGTCAGGCAGCATCTCAGGAGAGAAGGAATGGTTGATTATTTAAATAGATTATTTAATTTTTAATGTGGATACACATCTTTATGAAAAGAAAAATCTGAGCAGATAATTGAATCAATCCTCTAAGGACTGCACTGAGAATGCACACTGGCAGCAATGTAGCAATAGATTGAGAGTCCAGTCCTGGGGAAACTAGTTGCGATATTGTACACGGGAAGATCTAGCAGGTAGAACAAAGAGCAGGGAAATCCCAAAGATTTGTGAATGTAAGTTAACTGGTTTCTGAAAGTTGCCTCCATTATAGATGCAGAGCAGAATATTTGGGGGAGGGAGGGGGTGAGGGCATGAGCATTTGAAAATAATTGGGTTGGAGGCATATACATGAGGGGATAGGATGAGAATGCTTCAAGAGCTGCCATAGATTCAATTGTCTGAACAGTCTTCTGTGTTGTGTGAGAAAAATGACTTGTCGGTTGGCATGGGCAAGTTAGGCCGAAGGGCCTGTTTCCTGACTTTATGGCTCTAAAGATTGGAACATGCTTGCTTCCAATGAAGTATAGGTCAAAAGTCTTGAGAGATGCCGTGTAGTAATTGTAAAGTGATTAAAACATGTAACACAGTGCTCGAGTGCAGATCTGCAACTTACTTTAGTGACCTTGAAGGATTCTCAACCCAGTGTGAATTTAAAGACACACCACATTTCAAGGTTATCTGGAAAATAGAGGTAGGAGGCAAGAATTGTCTTTGCCCCCAAATTAGCATTGTTCCACTTCAGAGGAAAGCCTAGGAGTTCCTAAAACCATATTAAAGGGGGAAAAACCTGCCAATCTGGATTACTATTTAGTCTGATGTTATTCATAGAACATACAGTTCCTGTGTATACCAGCTAAGAAGATTTCCCTTTTAAGGATCTGCAAACAAATTATGTGTTTCATTTTTCATAGATGTTGATTTCTCTGGGGATAAACAGCCAGCTGCAAAACTAATGAATGTGTGGGAGTAGGCAGAGAGATGATTATATGTCTAAAGGCAAAGAGAAATCCTGCCAAATTACTTTTTATTAAAAGCTACCTTCATTTTTCACTAACAAAATAACAGACTCCTGGGGATTTTTCATTAACGTTGTAATTTGTCTCTTTTGAAATAATTAATAATGTTACATTAAAGCCTTTCCACTACAGTATTAGCTATGAGGAAAGATCCTGTATGTACCTCAACAATTCTACTGTTTGTAATATAGTGTTACATTAAACTGGCACATAATTCCTGATTTAACTGGCCTCTGGGTAAACACTGCTCAATTCCAAATCCACAGTTTGGCTTCTCAGTTGTGATTAACCTGGATCACTGCTGTGCTTCCTTCGGTGAAATTGTTCTTACACTTTTCTTCGTATAATTGATATTGCCAAAGCGTCTTAGTAGGTACATAAGAATCAAATGGCTCTCACAGAAGGGAACACGTTTAGACAGAGCATGGAGTTGGAATGGAGTTGGAATCTTTCGGCACTGTCTGAAACCAAGACCACATGTGCATCTGGCTTCTCACTTAGAGCACAGGATTGAGGAATTACTCATTTACATCTTAAACAATAGTCTCCACATCAGCTTGAAACGTAACATTTTCTTAAAGGAAGTTGTAACGTTGCTATTTGCTTCCATAAAGAGCAGAGATTTTACAAAAGTTTACTTCAATTGTATTAATTATATTGTAATCTTGTTTGTCGTGCAGTGGGAATGATGTCACAGTGGTTATATAACTAGACTGTAAAGACAGAAGCCTGAACTAACTGCAAAAATCTAAGTTCAAATCACACATGGCAGCTGTGACATCAGTTAAAATCTCACATTTGGAAAGAATAGCAAATATTCCTATGAATGCAAAAGCTACTGGATTGTTGTAAACATTTATCTGTTTCATCTTCGAGGATGGAAATCTGCCATCCCTAACTAGTCTGGCATGCACGTGTCTCGACACCCACCTCAGTAGGTTAACTCTCAAACTCTCTTTGAAGTGACTTAAGGGCCTGTCCCACACTAGGCGATTTAAACACGACTGCCGGCGACTGTCAAAGTCGTAGCAGATCGCCGAACTTTTCTTTTACCCGACGACAATGACCTCGGCAATGCCGAGTCAGGTCGAGATTGCAGCGTCTTTGGAAACGTCGCAAAATTCCCAAGCTGCCAATGCTTCTCCGGCGTCCTAATTTTCGTTAAAATCACTGACAGGTCGGTAAGTACTTGAGAGTTTTGAACTATAACATCTTGTATGGGTTATTTAAAAACCAAGCATCACTGTAACAAGGCATAAACTGGATTTACTTCCAGTTTACAAATAGCTGTATTAAAAACTTTAATTTTAAAAGTGATTAAGTGGATTTTTGTGAAAACTGTGGGCATTCTTTGAAAATATAAGGGAGATGCATATCTGGTTTCTGGGTTGCATATCTGGGTTTGGAGCCCACTTTAAATGTAATGGCTGATGGCCATAAACATCGTGAAAATTCCCACGCTTACCTGACCGTCAAACTGTCGCCTCCAATCTACCTGTCAAATGTCCTGATGGTAAATTAATTGATTAAACACAAGCATTTTATGGTATTTTGAAATGACTTTACTTATTTTAATATTATGTGCGTCTAAATGCATCTAAGAGAACCTATCAAACCTGGGGACAGCATGCGACAGCGCCCGCAATAAGCAACGATGCCTGGCGACAAGCCAGCTGTCGCCGAGAAATTTCAAACCGGATGATTTCTCAGCGACGCGCTGAGATCCACTACGATTCTTGGAAGACTCCTCACGATCATGCCAATGACACCCGGCGAACTGTCGGCGACAGCCTAGTCACCGGCAGTCGCCTTAAAATCGCCTAAAGTGGGAGACGCCCTTAAGTAAAGCAGTCAGTAGACGTGAAACAGATGCTGGTCTCGTCAGTGATGCCCAGAATTTATAAAAGGACTAAAAGATAATTTAAACTTATTGCTTTGTGTTTTGAGAGAGAAACATGACGAACGGGAAAAGGTTAATTCTTACTGCATGCCTTATCTGCAACATGATTTGATACTGTTTACAATTTCCTCTATTGTCGATTTAAAACTCTTTTTAATCTCCCCTTTCCTTCTTGACTTAGCTGTACGATGGACCCAGTGCCCAGTCTCATCTTATTGGCACTTACTGCAGGAATACTTTGCCACCATCAGGAACAACCTCTGGTAGCAGTCTGCATGTGGCATTTCATTCGGAGTCGTGTTTTTCAGGGAATGGATTCCAGATGCTGTGGTTGCAGAATGGTAAGATTACAACAATGCTGGAGCATTTGCATACATTTTCTTTCTGGTCTCAATGCCAGGTGTTTCCTTTCTTCTCTGAGGCACCCTGCTTCACTGCTTCAAGGCGATTTTGTAGTTTCTCCCAGATTTTCCGACATCAAATTCATTAAAGTTAATTTGGCTGTCACAGTTGCTAAACTCCTATTTAATGTTATCATTTTCCAATTATATGTTCCTACTTTTGCTACAAAATGGCTAAGTCTGAGTCACGCTCCAATCCTTTTCAAAATGGATTGAATTTTCCTACTGGAATTCTCCGTCAATTTTATAAACCTCTTTTTAGCAGAGGTTTAAATATTTCCTATTTCTACCCGAGAATTGTACAGAAAGGAATGTGCAGATTTTAAATGTACAGAGCTAAGTAACTTATTGGGTGGGTCAAAACTGAATGAAGTGCCGAGCTCAGTAGTAGTGACATATGTTTATGACATATGTTTATGAAACAGCCGGGAAATAACTTGCAGACTACTCATTAGAGGGCATCAGTTCTCCTCCACATGAGAAACGGCCCAGTCATTTCCCTGGAGATTTTGTGGTAATCTGATGTTAGCTCTCTCAGATATGTTTTCAATTATAGTGAATGCATGGAAAATCTCTTCTTGCTCATCTATGCCACCAAGTGGTTGAAAAAAATAACGATTGTATTTTGAAGGAAAATAGGGAGAGCAAAGTTGGCTATTTGGCCATTTAAGCCCGCTTTGCCAATTAATATAATCATGGCTGATTATCTACAAGGATGTTTCCGATTCTGTCTCCAAACTCATAAATGCCACAAATGGAGCTCTGAAGATTAAAGCCTCAATATTTAAGATGAGGCAGGGAAGCATGGGAACGGAGAAAACCCGATATTCTCTAGGATCCAGAGGTTCCTAAGTGTAAATTTCACAACCAGGGGATAAATGCTATTAAAAAAATGAACACATCCCACAGCACTTATTGAGATTTATTGGGATTTATGTGGAAAGACTTTTGATGCACATATTTAACAGGATTTATCGATGAAAAAGATCATTAAAGCTAAAGATTATTACGTCAAATAATGGTGTGTCAGGGGAATTGAGTGTGTTAAAAGAGAAGCTATTTTTTTGTGCACCACCAGAATCAACTGTTCTTTATCAAGATCTCTCCGTAAATGAGGTTTAAAATTATTTTCTATCTGAAAATTTAAATTGAGGATTGAATTGCAATGCAAAATACGCCAACTTGAATTTTGTCCTCATTTGAATGTGTTTACTGTGCTTTATGGCTTGAAAACCTCTGGAAATCACAATGCTGCATCTGATGTGGGCACAATGAATCATTGGACAATCACGCGCTCCCACACCCGGCGATTTGCAAGTCCACAGCACTTTCTGGGCTGCCACACCCAGTCGTCTCCAGGAAGTAATAAAGCGTGACTTTAGACAGTGTCTGCAAAATATCAATGATATATCCATTTGACCAGTGTAGGGAGAACTCAGCATTCAGATAAAAAAAAGGCCTATAATTAGGTTGCAGATTTAGAATATAGCATCTCAGCAAAACTGCTGCATTTGGGAGTATCAGAAAGTTACAGTACACTCTTTATCCAATATTACAATTAATTTGTATGATTACAAGTATGGAGATGATTGGACTGTTTCAAGATAACACAAATATAAACGTGGAGCGGACAGCTGCGGGAGGAGTGGGGGAATGGAATTCAAAACCAAATGCATTTGTGATTGATTGAATACTTTATTGTCACATGTGACAAGTCACAGTGAAATTCTTTGCTTGTGTACCTTGCCAAGGTATGCAATAGTCACCCATAAAATGCACTTACAAAGTTACAAATCCACCCCCCGCGCCAATTCCCCCTATGTTCTACCCCCCCCCCCCCCTCCGTCACGGTGGTTCCCCCGCGCCGGGTCCTCCTTTGTTCTTTCCCTCAGCAGTGGCGTCCTCACTTCCACGTGTCCATCAGTCGGCGCCATCATCGACCGCCGCACCGACTTCTCCACTAACGCTGCTGAGTCCTCTCCGGACGCCTACATGGCGGCAGCAAGCCAGGCCTCAGCCGCGAACTCCGACCCACCCACGAGGCTCCACCTCCGACCACGATGTTCCGTCCCGCAAGGTCCGGGTTCCGACCCACGTGGTTCAGGACACGAAGATCCACCGCCGGCTTGCGTGGCCCGGGTGGCGAGGCTCCGGCCTTGGCTTCTCCCACCAGCAGCCGCGTCACCTCCGGAAGGCGTCGACCTCTTTGTGTATTTGCCCGTAATATAGGTGGAACAGC
The DNA here is from genome assembly GCF_053455715.1 of Rhinoraja longicauda. Taxonomy (NCBI): domain Eukaryota; kingdom Metazoa; phylum Chordata; class Chondrichthyes; order Rajiformes; family Arhynchobatidae; genus Rhinoraja; species Rhinoraja longicauda. The sequence goes on from NC_135954.1 coordinate 32,929,854, forward strand.
AAAATAAGCAACTCGGCTGACGTGACAGATTAGAATTCAAATGTATAAACATTTGCAGCGAAAGTCAATCTTCATGATTTGTTTTTAGTATTTCCACATAAAAGTGGTCTTGCTCCAATAAAATCAACTGTTATTCAATGCAGGACTCAAGTATGTGATCCCACAGCTCCACATATCACTTAGTTCACTTGGATACAGCAAAAATCTACTCTCAAAAGTCAACTCTTTGGTACTTGTTGAAACAATTAATCTTTACTTTCTTGGTGGGCATATTGCTTTGGTACAGAGTTGCAAGTACTTTGAAACATATTGGTCTTTTTATTCCATGGTGATTCTGTTTGTTATTTGATCTCCTAGCAACCAGCCAGGAGCAGACATTATTGCAGACTTGCTGTGAGGGGCTTGCAGGGTTGACCAAGTGGAAAGAAATATGTAATTTCAGTAGTTTCTGAGTTGATAGTCATTTCCTCGTCTGGTTAAAATCAGCTCTTTCCTGCGTCATGAAGAAATGAAGTTGAAATAAGGTTTCCATGGCAACGATATTCACCACATAGTCCCATGCTCCACAGCTTTGATCATTGTGTTACCCTATCTGGAATTACTAAGTTTTAAATATCACCAAATTTATTTGCTTTTTCTATAAAAGCTCTTAATTTTTCATTGGGCTGGCGACATTTGATATGAGATGGTTGTGAGGGCTTCGAATGAAGTTCCTGACGAAATATCCAGTTCTGTTTTTGCAGTTAAGGTTTTGGCTTCCCACTTATCTATTTTGGTTGATGGAGTAAAGCACAGTAAATACAGTTGAAAGAGGCGGCACGGACTTGGAGGGCCGAAAAGGCCTGTTTCCGGCTGTATATATATGATATGATATATGATATGATGATATGATATGAATGGTGCCAGGCCCTCACAGCCACCGAGTACTCTTAAGCAATGATAAAACATCCTAGACTAGTTACTCTCAGTTTACATTGTTCATGAGAATCAACGGATAAGTCTGTGTTTGCAGGTGTTGATACTGAAATAACATTCACGGTTTCCAAACTTTCCTGAGATGTGGGAGCTTCCTGAGTTTTTTTTAATTATTTTTACATTTCCTGCTATTTTGAATGAAATTAATACTTTTTTTATTAACTGCTATGGCTAGAATATCAGAGAGAGCATTATCAACTATTTCATTAAATTCTACAGATTATAACCTTACAATAGATAACCCTAAATAGAGTATTTGTCGAAAGATTTTTTAGGGACTCTTTTTCTCAGTCTTACTATTTGTGCCAGTGATTTTTAAACATTGTGAGTATCATGTGAGTTTTTAGTGAACCGTAACTCCTAGCAGTGCAAAAAATGTAGGTCACTGATGATAAGGATTAAAGTTAAACCTATTTGATGGGGATTTGAGGCTGGAATTAATTTTTAGTAAAGTTGGAAACTGATTATTCTGGACATATAATTTTCAGTAAAAATCTGCATTACAATGCACAAAATTGTCTGCACTTTGTAGCTTTGCAACAAAGGTTTAGGTTTGTTTATTAACATTCTAACTGTCATGATGAGGGAGTTTCTTAATGGAAACCCCTCCAGTCTGAAGATTGCTTGATCAGCAATACTAGTTGGATGCAAAGTAAGGATCTCTGTACTTTGTCTAAACAATGGAATAGACTTTATAGTCCCAGCAAAGCAATGCCTCAGGCCTTCTTGTCAAAAAACAGAGTTGCTATTTCAGAAGGTTTGGGGTATGTTCATTCACGTGACCATTTAGTTGAGATTTGGGTGGTTTCCAAGCCTGGATGTTTCACTCTGCCATATTATCCACAGTAGCTGTTACCCTAAACTTCATAGGTGTTGTATATTGAAATTTACCCCAATAATGTCCAGGGTCTTTGAATGTTCTCATTCATTCTGTATTCATCATGTAAGTTTCCAGCTCAGCAATGCTTTGAATAGTGCTGCTGGAAGTGCAACAGAATGCCATTTTAATGTGAACATCTTCTGGAAAAAATGTTTACTAATATCTTTCAGTTTAAACAAGCAACAAATTAGATATTGTAGCGACCATGGAGAATGGTCTAGGTCGTCGAACCCTCGGATTGGCCAGCGAGGTCACGTGGGAACGCGACCATGGGGATTGGTCCAGGGAAGGACATCGCTGATTGGTCAGCGATGTCATGGGTGCGTTTGGCGCCCGATTGAGTTAGTTCGTTTGAGTCTTCAAGGAAGACAGTAAGTTTATATTGGTTGTCCTGCGACTTGTTGTTTTGATTCTGTATTCGTGTATTGCGGTTGCAATAAACTTCATCTACAACTACAAGTCTCGGACTCGCCATATTGGTGACCCCCGACGTGATCTGGACGATCACCGACTGAGAAAAACCCGACGCCTGGTTGACGATGACTGAGCAGGGCACACCGGAGTCAAGCGCGGCGGACGTTCATCTTCCGTTATTTTGGACGTACGCACCGCAAGCTTGGTTTATCCACGCCGAGGCCCAATTCCATATAAAGAAGGTGTCGGATGATTCCACGAAGTACTTCTACCTCGTCAGCGCGCTATCGCCGGACACAACCAAGCGCGTGATGCGGTTCATAATAAATTCACCTGCGGAAGACAAGTATGAAACCATGAAGAAGGTATTACTGCGGACCTTCGGGTTAAAAAAGCATGGTGGTGCGGCAAAACTTCTGCACCTACCGGAGCTTGGAGACAAACTGCCTTCCGTCCTCATGGCCGAAATGATGGTGCTAGCCGGTGAGCATACGGATTGCCCGATGTTTGAGCAGGCATTCCGCGAAAAACTCCCCGAGGATGTCCGATTGCTGCTTACGGATTGTTCTTTTAAGGACCCCGAAGCATATGCAGCGAAAGCGGACGCGCTCATAGCGGGAAAAAACAAGGCAGGGGATTCCATCAACAAAGTCTCGACCTCGGTGACCACGCCACAGCGACGGCAAGATGGCGCCACGTCTCCCGCCAATTCTCCGAAAGCCCGCCAAAAAGATCCGCACAAGCGCGGCTGGTGCTATTATCACCTACGATGGGGTAACGAATCCCGCAACTGCCGCTTGCCTTGTACCTTCGCGGGAAATGCCTCGGCCGATCGTACATAGGGGCAGTTACGATTGGCCAGAACCGGCGCCTCTATGTCCATGATCGATTCACGGACACAGAATTTTTGGTAGACACGGGAGCCATCGTCAGCATAGTGCCGCCGACCGACCTCGAAACCAGATCGGGTAAGACAGGTCCCACCCTCATCGCGGTGAACGGCAGCCCAATTCGCACGTTCGGTACACGGAAAATGTCCCTGGGTTTAGGCCTCCGCACGTACGAATGGCCATTCATCATAGCTGACGTCAAACAAGCGATCCTGGGCGCAGATTTTCTCTGGGCTTTTTCACTGGTTCCTGATGTCCGCGGTAACGACCTCCGACCTTCCGCCGGAGAGGAGCCCGTCGCTCCGACAATCGCCTCCTCGCTCAGCCCTACTGTCCAGGCCGTCGTCGCGGCCCCCGACTCATATGCTGCGATTCTGGCCGAGTTCCCGGAGCTGCTCGTTCAACGCTTCGACGCACCTTCGGCTAAACACGGTGTGGTCCATCACATCCACACCGAAGGCCCTCCCGTTTTCGCTCGGGCCAGGAGACTGCCGCCAGACAAACTGGTGGTGGCAAAGGAGGAGTTCAGGAAGATGGAGGAAATGGGAATTGTCCGTCAGTCTGACAGCCCGTGGGCCTCGCCGTTACACATGGTCTCCAAGGCATCTGGGGGGTGGAGGCCATGTGGAGATTATCGGCGTCTCAATGCTGTCACCACGGCTGATCGCTACCCCATACCGCACCTACAGGACTTTTCATCTGGGCTGGAAGGTGCGGTAGTGTTTTCCAAAATCGATTTGGTGCGAGGATATCATCAGATTCCGGTGCGACCGGAGGACATACAAAAAACTGCAACTATAACTCCGTTCGGGTTGTTTGAATGGTTGCGTATGCCTTTCGGTTTAAAGAACGCGGCACAGGCTTTCCAGCGACTGATGGACCGCGTGGGCCGGGGTTTACCCTTTTTGTTTATCTATCTAGACGACATCCTGGTAGCTAGCCCCTCAGTGCAGGAACACCAGGCCCATTTGCGGACCGTGTTCCAGCGGCTCCAAGACCACGGGCTCATTATTCAACCCTCCAAATGTCAATTCGGCCTCCCTGCTCTCGATTTTCTAGGGCACAGAATTACCCCTGCCGGCGCTGCCCCTTTGCCAGAGAAGGTGGAGGCTATTCGGGCTTTCCCCAGGCCCACCACAGTAAAAGGGCTGCAGGAGTTCGTTGGCATGGTTAATTTCTACCATAGATTCGTTCCGGCAGCGGCGCGAGTCCTGCGCCCGCTGTTCCAATGCCTTGCAGGTAATCCAGTAGAATTGTTGTGGTCCCCGGCCGCAGAGTCGGCTTTTACGGCAGCTAAGGCAGCCTTGGCAGACGCCACCATGTTGGTCCATCCGAGCCCCTCAGCCCCCACGGCCCTGACGGTCGACGCCTCTGACGTGGCGGTGGGTGGAGTTCTGGAGCAGCAGGTTGGTGGCCGTTGGCAGCCTTTAGCGTTTTTCAGCCGGCAACTAAATTCGGCCGAGCTGAAATATAGCGCATTTGACCGAGAGCTTCTAGCTCTCCATTTAGCTGTCCGTCATTTCAGGTATTTCCTCGAGGGCCGCCCATTTGTGGCATTTACGGACCACAAGCCATTAACATTCGCTTTTTTGAAATTGTCTGACCCATGGTCGGCCCGCCAGCAGCGGCACCTCACGGCTATCTCAGAATTTACCACAGATGTCCGTCATATCGCGGGTAAGCTGAATGCCGTTGCTGACGCCCTGTCTAGACCTGCTTTTCCCCCTATTTCGGCGGTGGACTGCGAAGTGGATCCCCAGGAGCTTGCGGAGGCACAGCTCCTGGCGGATACCGTTTCGACGTACCAGTCCACCACTTCGGGATTGAAGTTGGCCCAGGTAGCTTGTGGTTCGGAGGGCACGAAAGTCTGGTGCGATGTTTCTCTTCCTCGCCCCAGGCCGGTAGTACCGCCCTCCCTTCAGCGCCGGGTTTTCGATGCCATTCACGGGTTGGCGCACCCGTCCATCCGCTCCACCTCTGCCTTGGTAGCAGCGAGGATTGTCTGGCATGGCCTGAGAAAACAGGTAGCGGGGTGGGCACGTTCCTGTGTGCCCTGTCAGACCGCTAAAGTCCAGCGCCACGTCCAGCCCCCTGTACAGGATTTCGAGGTCCCGCCCTTTCATTTTTTTCACATCCACGTGGATTTGGTCGGACCTTTGCCTTCCTCCCGGGGCTACACCCACCTCCTCACGGTGGTGGATCGGTTCACCCGGTGGCCAGAGGCTTTCCCATTGTTTGATATTTCGTCAGCGTCTTGTGCTAGGACTTTGGCCCTCCATTGGGTAGCTCGTTTTGGGGTCCCGGCAGTCATTACCACTGACAGAGGGCCACAGTTCACTTCGTCCCTCTGGGCCGCGCTGGCGGAACTGTACGGGTCCAAGTTACAACCCACAACTGCATATCACCCCCAGGCAAATGGACTCGTAGAAAGGTTCCACCGCCAACTTAAGGCGTCCCTCAGTGCAAGGCTTGAAGGCCCGGACTGGGTGGACCAACTCCCTTGGGTTCTTTTGGGCATCCGGACTGCTCCTAAGCAAGATCTCGGTGCGTCGTCTGCAGAGCTAGTATATGGCTCGACACTTCGAGTACCCGGAGACCTTTTTTCGGACCCTTCAGCCCTGCTCCCTTCGGTCCCATCAGCGTTAGCATCTCTCCGGGAACGGGTGGGCTCCCTGGCTCCAGTGCCGACTTCACGCCATGGGTGTTCCATGGTGCATGAACCGGCTGCCCTGAAAGACTGTGAGTTTGTTTTTCTGCGTAAGGATGCCCATCGCGCCCCGTTGCAGAGGGTCTATCAAGGGCCGTTCCGGGTGTTACGTAAGGGAACGGCTACTTTCACCTTAGACATGGGCGGCAAGAGCGAACTCGTCTCGGTGGCCCGGCTCAAACCTGCCCATTTGGACCCGGATCAACCAGTTTTGGTCGGTCAAACCCCTCGGAGAGGCCGACCTCCGTTAGTTCCGCCCAGTCCAGAAACCCCCGTTCTGACAGTTCCTTCAGGACCTCCCGTTTCGGCAGTTCCTCCGGAGCCCCCCGTGCCGGTAGTTCCTCCAGAACCTCTCGTTCCGGCTGTTCAACCAAGTCCGGAACCTCCGGCTCCTGTGGTTCAGGCTGTCCCTCTCCGTACTCGTTGTGGTCGCGAAATCAGGCTCCCAGCTAGGTTCCGCACCTCGGGTTCTGGGGGGGGTCATGTAGCGACCATGGAGAATGGTCTAGGTCGTCGAACCCTCGGATTGGCCAGCGAGGTCACGTGGGAACGCGACCATGGGGATTGGTCCAGGGAAGGACATCGCTGATTGGTCAGCGATGTCATGGGTGCGTTTGGCGCCCGATTGAGTTAGTTCGTTTGAGTCTTCAAGGAAGACAGTAAGTTTATATTGGTTGTCCTGCGACTTGTTGTTTTGATTCTGTATTCGTGTATTGCGGTTGCAATAAACTTCATCTACAACTACAAGTCTCGGACTCGCCATAATATGTCAAAATGCATTTTGTGGTATTGCTAGGATGAAAATAAACTGATTATCGGCTACATGAGTCAGACATGTGGATTTCTCAATATTGATAGAAGCCAAATAGTTTATATTCTTTCATTTTTACTCAAACCTGTTTCAAAATATAATTTATTATTAATGCGTTCAGAAAACCTTCCTTCAACTCACAACTGTCTCTAATCCAAAATCCTGGAATGCATTAATGATTGATTCTCGTTATTTGAGAGAGAAATGAACTACACAAAATGTTTACAATGCTGATGGAATGCACTGATGATATAATAATGCTGGGTATCTGGCAATGAAAGGAAAAACATTTATTTGGAGAAGGACTGTTGGCCTTGAAAAGTTGCATTTTAAAACAAACCAGAAATGAAAATTAGTTTCCAGAACATTCTGGACAAGCATGAGCAATGATTCCACAAAGAATCAGAGCAGGGAAATGAGTCATTAGAAAATATTAAAGGAAACGACAATCTCCTGTGCAAAGATTTACTGGAAATAGTTCCCTTTATTCAACTATGTCTGATGAAAAAAACCAAAATACGTCTGTGTGGATACTTCTCAAACTGCTGATGATGACTAGCAAGAGCCACAAAAAAATGACCAGCTTTCGATTGTTCATTTAATTGAATTTATCTTTGTGTCTTAAAGCAAATTTCCTGAAAATCTTTCAATTGCCTCAATGTACATTATGCACATCATGCAGTTCAGAGCTTATTAACATCAGGGATGTAGATAAGTCAAGAGTGTTTAATTGTTGTACGTACTCCGAAACGGAACAATAAAATTCTTACTTGCAGCAACATAACAGGTCTGTACACAGTACTCAATAGATGAATAGATTAAAAAAAAACAATATTAGTGCAAATGAAAACAAAAGCCTGAAGTCCCTTCTGCAACTGAGAGTTTGTAGTTTAATTGGTGCTTGTAGTGTTCAATAGCTTGGTAGTTATTGGGAAAAGCTGTCCCTGAACCTGAAGGTCACAGTTTCAACTCTATCATTAATTCGCTGACAACACCACTGCTGGACGAATTACGGGTATTGATGAGTCGGAATATAGACGGAGATCCATAGTTTGATTGAATGGTGCCAGAACAACAACCTTGCTCTCAACGTCATTGGACCAAGGAGCTGATTGTTGACTTTAGAAGAGGAAGGCCAAAGTTCCACAAACCTGTCTTCATTGACGAACTGATGGTGGAGAGAGGCAACAACTTCAAGTTCCTGGGCATACATATCTCTGAAGATCTGTCCTGGGCCCAACACATTCATATAATCATGAAGAAAATCCAACTATGCCTTTAGAAGATTGAGGAGATTTAGTATGTCGACAAATACTCTCTTGAACTTCTACAGGTGTACGGTAGAGAGCACATTGACTGGTGGCATCATGGACTGGTTTGGCAACTTGAACATCCTGGAATTAAGGAGATTACAAAAAGTGGTGGACCATCACGGGTACCAATCTCCCCACCATTGAAAGGATGGAAAGGCGGCGTTGCCTCAAAAAGGCAGCCAGCTTCATCAAGGACACACATACCCTGGCCATGCTCTCATTTCAGTCCTGCCATCGGGAAGAAGGTATAGGATTCTGAAAACTGTGACCTTCAGGTTCAGGAACAGCTTTTCCTAATAACTATCAAGCTATTGAACACTGCAAGCACCAATTAAACTACGAGAGTTTGTAGTTTAATTGGTGCTTGTAATGTTCAATAGCTTGATACATTATAGACCACAGTTCAGTAGTCTAATAATAGTGGGGAAGAAGCTGTTTCTGAACCTGATGGCACATGCTTTCAAGCTTTTGAATCTTCTGCTTGATGGGATAAGAGGGAATGACCTGAGTGTAAGTGGGTTCTTGATTATGTTGGCTGTTTTTCTGAGACAAAATGAAATGTACATGGAGTCGATGAGGGAAGGCTAAGTTTGCATGTTGGACTGGGCTGCATCCATAACTCTCTGGGATTTCTTGTGGTTTTGGGCAGAGCAAGTCATGATGAATCCCAATAGAATGCTTTTTATGGTACATTGATAGAAATTGGTAAAGGTTGTTGGACATGCCGAATTTTTGAAGGTTTTTGGTTAAAAAAATATATCCTCTGAGACTGGTATATTTTCTTGGCCATAGCATTAATGTGGGTGTATCAAGACAAACTATTGATGAATATTAAGGCCCAGGAACATATTGGCCTCAACCATCTCCACTTCAGCACCATTAATGCTGACGAAGGCCTGTTTTCTGAAGTCAATGACTAGTTCCTTCGTCTTGCTGACATAGAGGGTGAGGTTGTTGTCTTGACACCATGCACAAAGCTCACGATTTCCTTCCTGTATTCTGTCTCATTGTTATTCAAGATCTGACTCAGTCTGTTGATATCATGTGCAAACCTTTAAATCGAGTTAGAGCAGAATTTGACCATGCAATCTTGAATATCTTGGGAGTATCGTAAGATGCTGAGAATGCGGGACACCGGTGCTGAAGATTATCAGGGAGGATTCGTTGTAGCCTATCCTCACTTATTGTGGTCTATAGGTCAGGAAGTCACGGGTCGAGGTGCAAAAGGGGATTAGTGCAAAATTTATCAAAAGTTCAACAAATTAAATCCAAATTATTCACTTTATAGTTCCCTACCAAGAAGCTCCAAAATGGTCTTATTTTTAATATTACTTACACAGTTGCATACATTTGCAATGTGAGTTTAATTTTTATCTAGTTCTTTCATTGCATGCTGTATTTTGTACGTTAAGGCTTCAGCAAAGTTTTTCTACATTTCTTTATTTTTCCCTGATGGACCGACAACTACATTTTTACTCTGTGTTGTTTCCACTAACATTTGCCAGCCCTATCAACTATTGCTCAGAAGTTTGGAATGCTGACTTTAACATTAAAGTCAATGGAACTAATAAAGCAGAAGGGAATAGAAGCCAGACTAAATCCACAGGCTTTATGCAAATATCCTTGGGCCTAAGCTTCAAATAATATCTATTCAGTAAACACAGAATCTCTCCATTTCACCTCTATGAATGGATGCACATGTAGATTATCAGTCCAGCAACAAGAGGATACGAGAAGTAGTTGGAAATTAACTGCTCAGTACAAATATCTGGTGCTTAATTTGTTTAATTTGTTTAGCATGTATTTGCTTTGAGAATGGATACTAATTTTATATTTGCTTATTTTCCTCATTCAGTACTTCTCACATAGATGATAACAAAAGAGACTACACATACTGGAATCCATAACAAAAAAAATAGGACCCTGGAATTGTACTGATGCAGAGTTGGGACCTAAAATGTTGACTTACCGCTTTTGGTCCCCACTGATGTGCTTGACCTGCTGAGCTCTTCCAGCATTCTACTTTTTTTAAATGATCAGATAGGAGTGCATCAGTCATCAAGAAGTTTGTTATCAGTTCACCTATTGTATTGTTGATGGCGATCTACTGTAGATGTTAATTCAGTACAATTCAGAACTATGGAACAAACTGCTGGAGGAGGTGGTTGAGGCAGGTACTATCACAACGTTTAAGAAGCATTTAGATAGGAACATGGATAGGATAGGTTTTGAGGGGTATGGGCCAAACACATGGGCCAAAAGCAAGCAGGTGGGACTACTGTGGATGGGGCATGTGGGTCAGTGTGAGCAAGTTGGACCGAAGGGCCTGTTTCTGGTTTGTATGCCTCTATGCGGCACGGTAGCGCAGCGGTAGAGTTGCTGCTTTACAGCGAATGCAGCGCCGGAGACTCAGGTTCGATCCTGACTACGGGTGTTGCACTGTAAGGAGTTTGTACGTTCTCCCCGTGACCTGCGTGGGTTTTCTCCGAGATCTTCGGTTTCCTCCCACACTCCAAAGACGTACAGGTATGTAGGTTAATTGGTTGGGTAAATGTAAAAATTGTCCCTAGTGGGTGTAGGATAGTGTTAATGTTACGGGGATCGCTGGGCGGCACGGACTTGGTGGGCCGAAAAGGCCTGTTTCCGGCTGTATATATATGATATGATATGATATGCCTCTATGATTCTATGATAATTGGGCCAATTATGTTGCAACACAGTGCCCACCAAACAACTCACTGGTGATCCAGCACAGGAAATCATATCACTAGTCGAATTAACACATGTTCAAATCCCAATGGAAGAGGTTTCAATGTCATCTTGCAACAGAGGTGATTGGCATTGATACAAGGATTGTATTGCTGCACTGCCCAGCGTGATTTTATTTAAATATTTACAATCCATATCATAAATCTATGGTTGAGCTTGGCTTGAGCAAGGAATGTCAAAAGGAGTTTTCATGATGAAATAAATTTCTCATTGCTTCAGTAGTGATTCCGGGAACATTGATAATTGGGGGCTTGACAATAGTAATACCATTGATGTTCAATGGTGAGCGACTGGATCACTCTTGTTGTGGGTGATTATTGTCATTTTATGGTACCAATCAATATAACCTGCCTCATACCAGCCCATGCCTGAATATTGTCTTAGTATTCTGATGATACAGTTTTAATATCTCTGTTGAGTAAATCAGACAACCCTGAGCTGCACCGACATGGTGTAAACAAAGTGGTTGAGTGGAGTGATAATAATGCTCTTGAGATTTATACAAAGAAAACGGAGGAAATAGTATTTGGTTCACCATCTGACTCTCATATAGTTCCTATTGTTATCCATAATGATAAAATCAAGCAGGTGTGATCATTTAAATACTTGAGTGTGATGATCGACCATCTGCTATCCTGGAAAGACCACATTGAATCTGCCTGCAAAAGGACAAAACAAAGAATTTATTTTCTCCACCGCCTTAGGTCCTTTGGGGCGAGTAGACAAATTCTTCTTTTGTTCCTTACTTCTGTGAATATGAGTGTTCTTCAGTATTGTAATGCTACGTGGTACAAGTGTTTGTCCACCACTTTAAAGTCAAAACTGCTCCACCAAATGAAAATCTGCTCAAAGATCGTCGGTCAACCCCTTGAGAAACTCTATGAATCAGCCTACCACAATAACATGCTAAAGTTGGCCAACAACATTGTCTCTGACCCCGACCATGTCCTGAACAGTGAATACGAATTGTTACCATCAAATTGGAGGTACAGGGTTCCAAGATTTAATAAGGTTAGACTGAAGCACTCTTTTGTGCACCAGTCAATCCTGAAACTAAACATAGAACTTAATCCCAGATCAAATGTACATTGAAGGGTCTTGAATGTGTCATCATTTGTGATCGTAAATGTTATGGTGAATATATGTATCCTCGTTTCTTGTTTACATTCTTTGTCTTTGTTGCTGTTGCAAGTGGAGCTGCTGAGATACAAGAACATTTTTAGACTTGATCTAACAATAAAGTATTATTTTTAAAAAATATATATTTTATTTAAATTTTAACAGAACCCATACGTTATACATTTTACATTCCTTAGTAAACAATAGTCACTGACCTATAACTTCGATTATACATGTATTGTTCTGTATTTTCTCCCCTCCCCCCCACCCCCCCACCCCCCAGTTCAAAAGAAGGAAAAAGAAAAAGCAGAAGAAAGAAAGAAAAAGAAAAACCTGGAGTCCTGAGGGAGTCACTTCCGAGTAGTTTCTTTTTAAATTCTTGTTAGGTATCAAAGCAATCCTGAATTTAACTACTTCCTATTCTTAATCCTAGCTTTGCCATGAATGGGTTCCACACCTTCAAAAAGAAGTCATATCCATTTCTCAGATTATACGTTGCTTTTTCTAATGGGATACAACTCCGCATTTCTGCATGCCATCTTTCAAATCTTATTTCATTTTGTTCTTTCCATGTGACCGCAACACATTTTTTTGCTACTGCTAATGATATTTTGAGAAATCTTTCTTGATGTTTATCCAAACTTAGCTTTGGTATTATTCCTTTTGTATCTCCTAGCAAAAACAACCTTGAATCCATTGGTATGATCTTATTCATCAATTGATCTAAAAACTTTTTTAGGTCTTGCCAAAAAGGAATTACCTTCTGACATGCCCATGTAGAGTGTATAAAAGTGCCCACGTCTTGGTTGCATCTAAAACACCTTTCAGATGAGTTTGGTTTAAATTTATTTAATTTTTCCGGGGTTAAATATAGTTGCTGCAAAAAATTATACTGTACTAAGCTGTATCTCACATTAATAGTATTTTTCATACTATCTAAACACAGTCTTTCCCAACTTGGTTCATCAATAATAATATTAAGATCTGTTTCCCATCTTTGTCTTGCTTTATGAATTCCTATCTTTGGACTAGATATCTGTAGTAGTTTATACATTGATGATATAAATTTTTTCTTCCCTTGCCCTGAATCAAGGATTCGATTCCTTTAATCTGAAATAGAGACATTGAATTACCTAACTTTTCCCTTAAAAAAGATTGTAATTGATAATAGAAAAAAATACTATTCCCTGGAATTTGATATTTATTTCTCAATTGCGAAAATGTCAAAAAGATATTCCCTTCATAGCAGTCTCCTATATTTTTAATACCCTTCCGTTCCCAGAGTTGTAGTATTTGATTATTCCAAGCAAACGGCAATAATCACCGGCTTTATTTGTATTGGCCATTGAACCTCTGGCAGAGCTAATAAGAGCAGATTTAGATATTAAAGGATTTAAAGTTAATCAGGAAGATCACAAAATTACTTTATTTGCTGATGATGTCTTAATTTGTCTTACTAGACCATTGGAATCCTTAAGAAAATTATATTTCAGACTGGAAGAATATGGGAAAGTATCAGGATATAAAATTAATAAAGATAAAACTGAAATAATGCCTCTTGTTGAAGGCAATTATGATCAATGTAAAAGAGAAAGTCAGTTTAAATGGCAAAAAGAAGGCATTAAGTTTTTAGGAGTTAATGTAGATAATAAGTTAAATAATTTGTATAAATTAAATTATAAACCACTAATAAAAAAAATAGATGAGGACCTGAAGAAATGGATGAATCTTCCAATTACATTGATTACATTGATAGGGAGAGTGAATTGTATTAAGATGAATATTTTTCCGAGGATACAGTATTTATTTTCAACACTGCCTATACCTTTGCCAAATAAATTTTTTCAAGAATTGAACAAAACTGTGAGGAATTTTCTTTGGAAAGGTAAAATGCCAAGAGTGTCTCTGGAAAAATTAACATGGAAATTTGAATTAGGTGGATTGCAATTACCAAATTTTAAAAATTACTATCTGGCAGCACAAATGAGTTTTATTTCATCCTTTTATCGAGAGGGTGGAAAAACAGCATGGGTTAAAATTGAAATGGATAAAATAAAAGAATCTTGTCCAGAAGAATTTATATATAAATGGGAAGCGAAGCTATTAGTTAAGGATAAAGAGTCACCTTTGCTAAAACATTTAATTAATACATTGTTGAAAACAGTTAAAGTTAAGGATAAAAGATTTTTCTTATCAGCTAAAACTCCATTAGTACAATAAAGTATTATTGTATCGTACCGTATATCTTGGGCCGAAGCAACATGAGTGGAATTGAAATTAATCTAATTGTCAGCAAACATCCCACTCCCAACCTTACGATGAAAGGACTGTGATTGTTGAAGCAGCTGGAGATGATTAGGGTCCACAATGACTGATTTCCATATCCATAAACAACTTTGTGTGATGTGCAACTTTAATGACTGAAATGCTTTCCCTTTGATGCCCATGGATTCAGTTTTACCAGGGTTTATTGATGCCATATTCAGTGAAATGCTGTTTTGATGCAGTGGGAAGCTACTCACTTCTAAAATTTGGCTCAAATTCTAATTTTCAATCATTTTGCTTTTTCAGGTTGTGGTGGAATTGTTACAGCCCCTACAGGAGAGATCCACTCACCAAACTACCCAAATCCTTATGGGATTAATGTGGATTGTTCTTGGGTCATCAGTGTCGATACACACTACAGCATCTTCATTCACTTCTTGGATTTTGATCTTGCACATCAGCAATCATGTGATTTTGACTATATAGCTGTAAGTATGAAAAAACCCAGAATATCCTCAGAGTTTGGAAATGGCTCAAAAAGAGCACGAGTTATTGTTTGTCGAGGTCAAGAGTATTTTATTGTCATATGTCCCAGATAGAACAATGGAATTCTTACTTGCAACAGCGCCACAGCATATTGTCATATATATTGTCAGCATATTGATCAGCATATTCTGCATTACATATAGAACATAAAACAGTCCAAGCAAAGAGGTCCTTCTGCAGTTGTTAGGAGCAAAGAGGTCCTTCTGCAGTTGTATAGGGCCCTAGTGAGACCGCACCTGGAGTACTGTGTGCAGTTTTGGTCTCCAAATTTGAGGAAGGATATTCTTGCTATTGAGGGCGTGCAGCGTAGGTTTACTAGGTTAATTCCCGGAATGACGGGACTGTCGTATGTTGAACGACTGGAGCGACTAGGCTTGTATACACTGGAATTTAGAAGGATGAGAGGGGATCATATCGAAACATATAAGATTATTAAGGGGTTGGACACATTAGAGGCAGGAAGCATGTTCCCTTCTTCTTCTTGCGTTTGAGGCAGCAGAAGTTATGAAGCTGCTTCTGCTTCTGCTGTCTCTGTTTGTTGTCATTCGCCTGACTGAGGTCAGTTGACAGGGCTCACCACGGGGAGGTCGACAACGTGAGCCCCAACATGTTCCCAATGTTGGGGGAGTCCAGAACCAGGGGCCACAGTTTAAGAATAAGGGGTAGGCCATTTAGAACGGAGATGAGGAAAAACATTTTCAGTCAGAGAGTTGTAAATCTGTGGAATTCACTACCTCAGAAGGCAGTGGAGGCCAAGTCCCTGAATGCATTCAAGAGAGAGCTAGATAGAGCTCTTAAGGGTAGCGGAGTCAGGGGGTATGGGGAGAAGGCAGGAACGGGGTACTGATTGAGAATGATCAGTCATGATCACATTGAATGATGGTGCTGGCTCGAAGGGCTGAATGGCCTCCTCCTGCACCTATTGTCTATTGTCTTCCTGCCTGCATTTCATCCACATCTCTCCATTCCCTGCATATCCATGTTTGATGCTAAAAGCCTACGAAACACCACAATTGAATGTGCTTCCAATACCTGCCCTGGCAGAGTACGCTTGGCACCCATCAAGCTTTTTGTAAAACAATCTTGCCCCACACATCTCCTTTAAACTTTTCTCCTCTGACATTAAACCCATACTCACCAGTCTTTAACATTTCCACCCTGGGAATAAAGTTCTGACCGTCCATCCATCCATGCCTCTCATAATTTTATATATATCTATCAGCTCACCCCTCAGCCTCCAATTCTTCAGAGAAAACAACCTCTCCTGATAGCTACTACCCTATTCTGTTAACCTCTTTTGCACCCTTTCCTAAGCTTCCACATCCTTCCTGTAATCGGATGACTAGAACTGCACACCATTCTCCAATGTGGCCTAATGAATGTTTTATAAAATGAGACATGCCTTCCTAACTCTTATTTTCAATGCCCAACTGATAAAGGCAAGTTTACCATATGCCTTTTTTACCAATCTATCTACTTGTGTTGTTACTTTCACGGAGATTTTAGTTTTTTAGTTTTAGAGATACAGCACGGAAACAGGCCCTTCGGCCCACTGAGTCCGCACCGACCAGCAATCCCCGATCATTAACACTATCCTACACACATTAGGGATAATTTACACATGCACCAAGCCAATTAACCTACATACCTGTACATCTTTGGAGTGTGGGAGGAAACCGAAGATCTCGGAGAAAACCCACGTGGTCACGGAGAGAATATATAAACTCCGTACAGACAGCACCCTTAGTCGGGATCAAACCCAGGTCTCTGGTGCTGCAAGTGCAGTAAGGCAGCAACTCTACCGCTGTGCCACCATGGCCGCCCTTATGGAGTTGGAGTCATAAAGTCATAGAGTCAGACAGCATGAAAAGACTTGAACGCCAAAATCCCTCTGTACATCAATGCTGCCATTAACTGTATACTTTCCCCTTACATTTGACCTCACACTTGCATAGATTAAACTCCATCTGCCATTTCTCCACCCTTTTGTGTAGCTGATCTATATCTCGCTGTTTACATTGACAGCCTTCCACACTCTTTGCAATTACAGCAATTTTGGTGTCATCTGCAAACTTACTAATCGACCCATCTATGTTTATGTGCATGTCATTTATATATATCATAAACAACTGAGACCCCACCACAGATCATTGATGAAATCCAGTGGTCACATGCCTCTAGCCTCAATATTATTTTTCCACCACAACCCGCTTTCTTCTAAAAGTAAGGTCGATCTGAATCCATATGACCAAGTTGTAGTGGGTCTGGACGCAGTAGGAATCAGGCAAGATGCCAGATAGGTATTAACAGTAATTTTAATGCAGCAACAGAACATCCACATGAGTTATCTCTCTAGCCCCTTCAGGCAAACCCCATAGCACTAGTCCCTTCCCCAGCCCTGCCCAGCCCATGCCGAGGGGGATGATCCAGGGAGTGGCCTAATCCCCGGGTACTGCCACAAAGTCACTGTTAATCGTATGCATCTTAATCTGCTTGGGGAGGGGTGGGGGGGAGGGGAGGAGGGAGGAGGGAGGGGAGGGGTGGGGGGGAGGGGAGGAGGGAGGGGAGGAGGGAGGAGGGAGGGGAGGAGGGGGGAGGGAGGGGGCGAGAGAGAGGGGGGAGGGAGTGAGGGGTGGAGGGAGTGAGGGGAGGAGGGGGGAGGGAGGGAGGGGGGGGAGGGAGGGGAGGAGGGGGGGAGGGAGGGGAGGAGGGGGAGGGAGGGGAGGAGGGAGGGAGAGAGAGTGGAGGGAGGGAGGGGGGAGAGGGGAGTGAGGGGGTGAGGTGAGTGGGAGGGGGGAGTGGAGGGGGAGATGGGAGTGAAGAGGGAGAGGGGAGGGGGGAGTGGGGGAGGAGAGGGTGCTGCACCAATGCAGGAGAGGTTTGGGCCCAACGGGTCCACTTGGTCTAGTATATGATAAATAGGGGTCCTACCAATGATCCCTGTGGATGTCTATTAGTATCCAGCCAGAGTAAACATAGAAAACATAGAAAATAGGTGCAGGAGTAGGCCATTCGGCCCTTCGAGCCTGCACCGAGTAACACCCTTCTATCACCACTGTCTTCTATGGGTAATTCAGTTCTAAATTCAATCTACCAATCCCATGCATCTTCATCTTCTGGATCAGGAATATATAGTACCATAAATACATAATATTTTGTGCAGTATTTTAAATTAGAAATCTCACCAAGTTTCCATTCATGAATATCCAATTTCAAACTATTCTCTTTTACTATTAAAAAAAATAGGATTCTTCACTGATCTGATGTTTTATCTGGAATTTAAGGAAGGATATTTAGTTTACCAAGTGCAGTCTATTTCCCCCTGTTGTATCTTTGCCACCTGACATTTATTATAGGTACAGTCGATAAGTTGCTTCCCTTGCCTCAATGGAAAATCATGAGTTAATTGGTGAGAAATAAGCAAATAACTTTAGGTAATTCTCTTGTGCATCAATGAACAAACGACAGAAGTTTAGAGATTTCTAAAAAGCATTTTTTGGTGAATATGTATGCTCATTATTAAAACAGATGTCAATACTAGGCAACTGATTTTTTTTGTTTCCGGTATGATGTTTTGTCACAGGACATTTGTGATTGATAGAGCCAAATGCAAAGTAAGCCTCACTCTCTTCCAGTTCAATATTATGTTTCATCTTCATACTACTGGAGCAGTATGAATGTCTTGGTTTCATACATGATTCAACATTACAAGTAATAACTGAAATGATGAAGACACCCAATATATTTGACAGTATTCAAGGATAAGACCTCTGAACTAACATTACAAGTTGATAATCTATATACTAAAACTCTTGTTTGTTTGTGATCGAACTACAGCCAAAACAGTACACGATAGCATGACAATTTTAGGCCCACCTTACTCGCCGTCATCACTTTAATGGTAATGCAAGTAGTTTGATTGAAATTGGTGTTATATTTTTTAAGTTATTCACATTTTAACATTTAAATCTATCTCCCATGGAGGGCGGGGGGGAGGGAGGGGGAGGATAAGGGGGCTTAAGGGGATTGAGTGGGGGAAGGGGAAGAGGGGGAGGGAGGGGGGGAGGGAGGGGGAGGACGGGGAGGAGGGAGGGGGTTGGAGGGGGAGGAGGAGGGACGGAGGGGGGGGGGGGGGGGGCGGGGGAGGAAAGGGTGCTGCACCAATACAGGAGAGGTTTGGGCCCAACAGGTCCACTTGATCTAGTTTATCATTAAAACCTTTCAGATGACACAGAAACTGCAGATGCTAGAATCCTGAGCAAAAAAACGAAGTGCTGGGGGAACTGTTCACTAATCACCCCATAACAGAAAGAATGTGGGGGCTTTTGGAGAGAGGACAGACTTTGATTAGAGGTTTTGGGGAGATCTGATGAAAGTATATATAATTATAAGAGACATAGATAGGGTAGACAGTCACAATCTTTTCCCCAGGGATGTCAAAGACTAGAGGGTATAGAAAATGTCAAAGATTAGAGGGTATAGCTTTAAGGTGAAAGGGGCAAATTTTAAAGGAGATAAGCAGGGCAATCTTTTACTCAGAAGGTGGTGGGAGCCTAGAACGCATTGCCAGGTGTGGTGGTGGAGGAGGCAGGTATGATAATGGCATTTAAGAGGCTTTTTGATAAGCACATGTGATATGCAGGGAATGGAAGAGTATGGATCATGTGCAGGTAGATGAGTTTAGTTTCTCTTAGCATTGTGTTTGGCACAGACATTGAGGGTGGAAGGACCTGTCCCTGTGCTGTACTTTTCTACATCTATGAACTCAGCAGGTCGGCCAACATCTGGAGGGAATGAGCATAAGATGTTTTGGGTTGGGATCCTTCTTCAGACTGGTTCAGTGGTTTGAGGTCAGTCCAAAGAAGGGTCTGAACCCGAAAAATCATCTCTCCGTTCTCTACACAGATGCTACACTGCTCTGCGGAGTTCCTCCAGTATATTGTTTTATGCATTAAAACTTTTAATTCAGGTGATTTTTTGACCTGCTGGCCATTTCTTGTGTTTCTGTTCCAGTTTTCCAAAAACTAGAGTATATGCTTTCTGTGTCATAAATTAAACTGTTATATTTTGTGCTAATTGGGGATAGGTTTGGAATGGCTAAACCTCTTTTATTTAATTTTTCTAGTTAAGCAATAGTAGCTGGAAATTTCGGCTTTGCTGCCAGCATGTTAATAATCAGTAAAATCAGGTTTGCAAATTCCTGGCATTTGTTCAAGTGCTGAAACAGAGACTCTCCATTTTTGTTTCTGTCAAACAAAGAAACGTCTTACATTTGCTCTGTGTTACACCTGACCTTAGATTACTTTATTCTAATGGGTACAAAAGCTGGGGAAAAATGATCAATTATTGTGCTGGCAATTCTCACCCTCGTTAAATTAACCCCCCCCCCCCCCAAATTAAATTAAGAAATATCCTCAATGCTTATTTTCAGAAAGAGTAATGAGACCTGGTGATCACTTAGTTTGCCAGAGTTGAAATGGGTGTCATTTAAACCTGGTCTTCTATTGTTTAGAACATTGTATGTTCCTTATTAATAGATTTTGGCCTGCATTTGAAATGAGTTCAGTATGCATAAACAGGGGTAGAGTACTTTCCCTTCCACCCTATACCCCCCCAAACCCTCCCAATTCTCCTCCCCTCTCTACTGCCCACCACACCCCGTGCCTACCCCCTCCATTTCCCCCTACCCCCACCCCATTTCCTTTATTTTGTCTCAAATGTGTCAATGTGTCAGTTTTACCAGTTTCTTTACAGCATTCTGTAGCTTTTGTTTAAAGTTGGGCCAGGCTAATATATACTATGGAAATACTTGCACTTACTCTTGTAGACTCACCATAAAGTTTGTGGCAGACCCATAGAAAAGTAAAACAGGAAGTGTCTCTGGAAATGATTATGGGGACTACATCCTCTAAGCCTGTTTTTCAGCACAGTGTTAATTATATTTACAAATGGAAAATAGAGTTTTTTTACACAGCAGCATCCTGTTTGTTAAAACATAAAGCAGGGTTACTGATTTTATTTTGCTGTTCCAAATGATCAGCACACAGAGAAGCAGGCAGCTTGGTGAAATTGAGGTTGAGAAGATCACATGGTTGATAAGAAGTTTTCAGGCATTCTCCATTGATACTATTTTTGAATCAATGGCACAGCTGCAGAGTGCCTGAGGGGCTCACAAAAAGGAGGACGAACAGGCCAGATTATCTTAAATTTATATGTACCATATGTCAGGAGTTTCCTCCATGCACATAAAAGGCAATGTGGTCACTGGAATGACCATTGCATTAATTAAATTGGAACTGGAAATCAATCTTAAGTATCAGAACCACATGTTCATTTTGTAGCTTTGCGCAGTTAACTACAACTGATGAACAGCCTGTATCTTTTTATGGGATTTTTAAAAAAAAATCTGTGCAGCATTTTGTATATACTGTAATAACAATCTGGAGGTAGAATTAACTGGAAGCTATATGCTGTTTGAAGATCTCTACAATAATAGAAATGTGAAGAAACTTGAAAATATTATAATGAACAGGTGTATTTTCGCAAAAACACGCTGGCTATCTACATATTTGATGTGAGTTGTTGAGACTAACATCACCCTTTTTTAATCTAACCAATTGACAATTATGGGCTCAACAGGTAGCCTTTCATTCTTATTAAGTATAATTAAGTATAATTAAAGATTACATATTTAGCTGTTTTCCCTTTTTCAGAAAAATCGCCCTTGTTATCGGATTTGCAATCGTGCAAAGCCTAAAGTGCGGGATGAAGTCAGCGGGTCGGGCAGCATTTGTGGAGAGAATGGACAGGCAATGGAACCCTTTTTATCCCTTCCTCCACAGATGCTGCCTGACTCAGAGGGAAATACATCCTTTCTCAAATTAAAATGATCAAATTAAAATTAGCATATTAATCTTGCCAAGTGATTATGCAGTTGGAGAAAAAAACCTCACTGCTTTTATGTTGCATTCTCTTTGCACTTAAAGGCCAAAATCCTCCACACCTTTGGAAAAGAGGTTAATGTTGAAAATAGTTTGTAGGGCAATTACACTGCCCACAACCTACAAGATGAACATCCAAACTGAATCAGTGTGTGGTCATTATAAAATGAGTGTAATCTTTCTGTCTGCATTTGGAATGCAAAACACAATGAAGAACTTTTACTGTGTGTTGAGCAAGAGATAGAATTGCTGGAAGCAATCTGTTTTGTATTCTAGTTCAAGGGTAAAGTTTATAGCACTCCCTTGCTGGGCCTCTACAACCCTGATATGATTGTACCAAAGTAAATGAAAGCACTCTTTTTTTAAAGTTGTTTGCATCACAATTGAATGGCAGGTTTAATATACAAATTTGTTCAATATACTAATTGAAAATTTGAGCAACCAACAAAGTGCTGAAGGAACTCAGGAGGTCAAACAGCAGCTGTGAAGAGAATGGACAAAGGACATATTGCAAGTGATGGGGGATCACATATTATCTCGTCAGAATCCAATTATAGATTTCAGAAACCGAGAGTCATACAGTGTGGAAACAGGGCCTTTGGCTCAACTTGCCCACACCGACCAATATGTCTCATCTACACTAGTCCCACCTGCTTGCATTTTTGAACACGTTTGACAGTGAAAAGGTGTGCCTTAGTTGGCAGTCAATTTATTTTCCCTATTGTTTCATCACGAGAGGCTTGTTGTGGTCAGCCCACTTGATGGCATTTGCAAATGCACAGTTTTGTCACTAAGCAGAGCCTCTCTATTGAGAATTAATCCCGTGGCTTGCAGAAAGTTAACCATGGAGGATCTGTATAGCTAAATTTAGAAAAGCAATGAGTACAGGCATCCCTTTTGCTTCCGGGAAATTCTTAAGTCCTTCGCTCAAATAACCTATCCCTGTACTATTCTGAGCTGTAAAGACAAAGGGGAAAAGTTTAAAGGAAATGTGTGGGGAAAATGTCTTTACATGGAGAGTTTTAGGTGCCTGGAGTGCACTGTCAGGAGTGGTGGTGGAAGCAGATATTATATTATGTCTTATAATCCATTCTAATCTCTGCAGTTGCTGTTGCTTCCTTTCTAGGTTTATGATGGTTCAAACGAAGCATCGCCTTTGTTGAGGAAGCTGTGTGGAAGCATAGATCCAGAAGCGATCATCTCCAGTCACAATGTAGTCTACATACATTTCCACTCACTAAACAGTTTTGACTCTAGAGGGTTCAGGCTGAGGTTTAATCAAGGCAAGTGAAAATTAAAGTTTTGTTTGAGTATTAACAAAATTTCACTCAGAATGTTCTGCTTTCATGTTGCATTTTATTTACAGTGTGTGGGTCCTATATTGTTACTGATGATATCGGTGGAGCAATTACATCACCTCTATATCCCAACAACTATTCAAACAATCAGAACTGCAGCTGGACAATTCAAGCCCAGAAACCATGTATGTAACTCTATGATTGCTGTCAATTTCCTGTTCTTTTTTTGTGAATTTATTCATAAGTAATTTTCCATTTATGTGTGTTTTGCAGTTTAGGAAATTAATCACCAGCTATGATTTGTTTCAGTTAACTATGCAGTTCCTTAGGGTTATATTTTTTCAACTAACTTACTTCTTACAAAACAGAAGGAAGTCATTCAGTCCACTGGGTACACACTGGCTCCCAGCAGAGCAATCCATTTCCTCTCTCCTTTCCCTGCAGCCCTGCAACCTATTCGCTGTCTCGTGCCCATCATCTCCCCTCTGACATAAAAACAGAAAATGCTGGAAATACTCAGCAGGTCAAGCCACATTTGTGAAAAGAGAAACATAATCAATGTTTCAGGACCAAGAGTCCCATTTGATCCTCTTTATCACTTAATTGGCCACACTTTGCTACTTGGCCACAGAGAGATTGTGCTAAGTCTACACCGAGAACTCCCTTGGTCAAGAACAAGTTGTGTTCTTGGGTCTGAGGCAGTGATGTTAACTGCAGGAAGTCATGGACTGTTTTGCCTGTTGTTCTCCCGCCATTCATATAATTTAGACAGGCAGCAGGAGAGAAGGAATGGGTGATGTTTCGGGTTGAGACCCTTCTTCAAGCTTGATATAATTAGACGAACCCATTTGTTCTGACCATGTCAGAGATATTCTCTTTGGCCACTCATCCCTTTCCCACCTTTTTTCTTCCCGAAAATGAACATGTTTACAATCATTCACTATTCTGACATGTTTCTCATTAGACTATTCTCATACCCAAGCGAATCCTTTGTTCTCTCTACCCCTCCCCTGCAACTTAAATCACCAAGATTATCCGGCTGTCACAAATACTGTTGGTGCTGTCTAAGAGAAGGTGATGAATATTGTTAATCATAGCTGGAGCAATGTTAACAGAACAGTTTGACTAAGGCAGTGAGAGAGGAAAACCCATTGCTGGAATTGGGAAATGCAGAGCACCGCAGCTGCTGGAACTCAAAAATAACAGAGAATGCAGGAAATGTGCAGCAGATAAGGTAGATTAACTGAATTTAAATTCCACAGCTGCAACGATGGGATTTGAATTTTTGGAGAATTATTAGGACAGTACCAGTTTGGTAATTTAAGGACTGTTGCCTTGTTATTCATTTAGTTTACATTGGGTTTTGTACCAAGACTGTCAGAAGTCTACTTTTACTGTTTATAAATACAAGAATGTAGTATTGTAATTAATGAAAATTGGAACTGTTGTGTATATAACGGTGGCAGATTCAATGGGTGCAATGCCTTAGAATGCCAAAATCCTTAGTTGGAGGAGGCACTTGTGTATCACCTGTGAGCCCAGTCTAAATATTGTAGTTTAGGCATGAACCCAGACATTTTCTGAGGAGTTTTGAAAGGAATTGTACATTGGGCAATCCTCAGAAAATCTTTCCATCTCTGATACGATTTTCTTTTTATTGCCAATCAGTGATCTATTAAACCTAAACCTCTACCTACTGACACTTCAGGCAAACAAATTAAAATCATAAAACATAGACCGGTATGGCACTGGAACAGCCCCTTTGGCCCATGATATTTGTGCCAAACAGGCTGCCAATTTAAACTAATCCCTTCTGCTTGTATGTGTTCCATATCCCTCCATTCCCTGCACATTCACGTGACCATAAGATACAGGAACAGAATTAGACCATTCAGCCCATTGAATCTACACCACCATTCAATTATGGCTGATCTCTCAAGCCCGTTCTCCTGCCTTCAGTTTATCTAAAAGCCTCTTAAGCACCACTCTCATAACTTCTTGTACCCCAATCAATAGAAGCACATTCCAGGCACCTACAAGTCTGTGTAAAAAAAACAATTCCCTTCATGTCTCAAGAGTCGAGAGTGTTTTATTGTCACATGTCCCAAAACGGAACAATGAAATTCTTACTTGCTGCAGCACAACAGATAGGTAAACGTAGTACTCTGTGAACACCATAATAAAATATCTTTGTTCAACTTACTCAATCTGACCTTGTAACTATGTCCTCTAGTATATAACATTCCCAACCTAGGGAAAAAGGTCTGACTGTCTACTCACTCTATGCTTCTCATAATTACATACATTTTTATTCGGTCACATCTCAGCCTCTAGAGAAATCAATCCAAGTTTTTCCGTCTCTCATAATAAATCCCTCCTATTCCAGGCTGCATCCTGGTAAACCTCTCCTGCACACTCTCCCAAGCCTCCTCATCCTTCCTGTAATGGGACAACCAGAACTGCCTCAAAGACTCCAAGTGTAGCCGAACCAAACGTTCTACAAAGCTCTAACTGGACCTCCTGACTCTTTCACTCCATGCTTCCTGGATGAGTTGGACATTTATCTTTCTGCTCTGCACCCAGACATCTTTGAGGTTAAATTTAGGGCTTGGAATTACCTCTGGCGTTCCGGCTGAGGGTTTTACAAAACAGCTTCAAACAATGCATGACATAGTTAACTTATCAAATTTATGATTGTGGAAACCTGTTTGAAAGCCAATGAAAAAGTGTTCCATTGACTGCTTTGGATCATCAAAGATCTGCATGTGCACAATAGAAAGGCATTTCCTGTGGTTAAGAGGTAATGAAATAATTTGTGAAAGGATATGTATCAGCTTATGATTGGCATATTATAGGTTTCTTCAGCAACTATTCTTTTATTCTTTTCTCTCGTCCACAGTTAACCGTGTTACAGTCTCATTCACTGACTTTGCAATTGAAAACAGTGGGGCAGGTTGCCCAGCAGATGTTCTGCAAATCTTCGACAGAGACAACCATGGGGCATCTTCTGTCAGTAAGTCAAGTCAAGTCAATTTTATTTGTATAGCACATTTAAACACAACCCACATTGACCAAAGTGCCGTACATCAGTGCAGGTACTAAACAAGAACATACAATAGCACGCAAACCTAACAACACAGACATAAACTGTTTACAGTGCCCCCTCAGAGGGCCTCAAACGCTAGGGAATAGGAGGTTTTGAGCCTGGACTTAAAGGGGTCGATGGAGGGGGCAGTTCTGATGGGGAGTGGGATGCTGTTCCACAGTCTAGGAGCTGCAACCGCAAAAGCAAAAGGAATGATAATATGAGGTAGAAAGGGTGTGAAGTGGATAAGAAAGAAATAATAGAATATTTCATACACGCACCCCTGAGCTTAAGCCTAGACCGCGGGACAGTCAGTAGCCCCAGGTCGGCCGACCTGAGGGACCTGGAGTTTGAGTGGTGGGTTAGAAGATTTGTGATAAGTGCAGAGTTAACTTATTTTTAATTCCGTAGTGATAGCAACAGCTAAACAAATCTTTTTTTAATTGAACTCGGGTAACAGTGGTTAATATCATGTACAGTATCTGTACATAGAGGATGGCTCAATTGTAATCATGTATTGTCTTTCTGTTGACTGGTTAGCACGTAATGAAAGCTTTTCACTGTACCTAGGTACATGTAACAATAAACTAAACTAAACTAAACCAAACTATCTTTACATCAACGCATCATGAAGGCCTGCTCGAGAGGAGTTTTAAAATTTACTCACAATTAATAATAAGCTTGAGTGAGATTGAGAATCATAGAATCTTACAATGAAGAAGAAGAGCTTTCCAGCCTGCTACACCTGTGATGACATTTTGAAAGGCATGTAATGCCTCTACATCCTCAGGAGACTGAGGAAATTCAGTATGACTACAATGACTTAGTACAAACTTCTATAGATGCACGATAGAAAGCATACTTTCAGGTTGCACCACAGTTTGGGGACTCAACTCCACTCAAGACTGCAAGAAATGATGCCATTGCCTCCATGCACACTTCACGCTGCCTTGGGAAAGCAGCCAACATAATCAAAGACCTATCCCATTCGGGTCATTCCTCCTCCTCCCCACTTCCTTTGGACAGAAGATACAGAAACTTAAAAGTGTGCACCACCAGATGCAGAAAGAGTTTCTCTCCCTCTGTGTTTAGGCTTCGGAACAGTCCTTCCATAAGCTAAGGTACAGAATAATTCTCCCCAACCTCATTGCGGACATTGGAATTTGTGTCTTGAACTGTGGCGCTACGTTGCTCCACCTATTGCATTTGAGTTTGTCTTGATTGACAATATGTATAGTATTATCTGATTTGATTGGACAGCATGCAAAACAGTTTTTTTGAAGATGTAACCA
Organism: Rhinoraja longicauda; assembly: GCF_053455715.1. Classification (NCBI taxonomy): domain Eukaryota; kingdom Metazoa; phylum Chordata; class Chondrichthyes; order Rajiformes; family Arhynchobatidae; genus Rhinoraja; species Rhinoraja longicauda. Next base: position 32,957,159 of record NC_135954.1, read on the forward strand.
AAAAGGTTGATCTGTAGATGTTGCATATATGGATTTCAGCAAGGCATTTGGCAAGGCTCCACATGGTAAGCTGGTCTGGAAGGTTAGATAGCATGGGATCTAAACTTCACTTCCTGAAGTCGATCGCAATCTCCTTTGTATTGAGAGAAAGGTCGTTGTCTCGACACCAGGACACTAGGTTCTCAATCTCCTTCTTGTACTCCGTCTCATCATCGTTATCATCTGCTTTTGTGCCAGTGTTTCCAATATATCTTCCTTTGTTTCTCACCTGACCCTTTGTCTCCCACTTACAATGAAGTTCAAGGAAATGAAGCTCATTATGAAAACAGAACATGCTGGAAATACTCAGCAGATCTGATGAAGGTTTCTTGACTAGTAGTATTAACTACATTTTCTTCCACTCTTGCTGCCTGTTGTGTGTTTCCAGACTTTTCTGTTTTAATGTCATATTTCCAGTACATGTGGCTTTTTGATTTTCATGAACTAAATCTTGGCTTCAGTGGATCTAATGATCTAATTTCAAAACTCACCAAATTAAGAAGATTATTTGCTACCTTAATTCTTATCTCAAATGAAATATTCTATTATTTCTTTCTTATCCACTTCAGACCCTTTCTACCTCATATTATCATTCCTTTTCAATGAAAAGTCATCAACTTGAAAATTAACTCAAGTTTGAACATTTCTCGCCACAAATGTTGACTGAATTGCTAAATATCTTCGACATCTTTTGGTTTTACTTAATTTTTGTCTGTCTTCCATCATTTACAATCTTTTCCATTTGTTTTTTTTCTCTTTTTCCCCTTTCTTTCTTAAAATATCTCCAGCATTAGCTTTGATGAAAGATCTCAGACCTGGGGCATCAATTCTGTTTCTGTTTCCATGGACGCTGCCTTAACCACCATGCATTTTGATGATTTACTTAAAGAAAGTCCCTGATAGTGGAAATCTGACACAAAAACAGAAAATGCTGGGTAAACTCAGCAGAACAGACAGTAGGTATGGAAAGAGAAACAGTTAACATTTCAAGTTTAAGACCTTTCATTGGAACAGATGCCGAACCTGCTAATTTTTTCCAGCAATTTCCATTTTTATTCCAACATTGGCTATTAATCATTTTCAGATCTCCAGCATTCACAGCAATTAGTTTTTATTTTGCCCGAAGGAATAAGATTCTTCAAGAAAATATACAGCGGAGGCAGAAAGACTGTTTGGCAGTAATTAATAATCCTCACACCTTTAAAGTTTAAGTAAGGTAGAAATGGAGAAATCCCAGGTTTAACTAAGAAACACCCTGCGGACTTTATGAAGTTGAAATAAGAATGGTAAATTCAGTATATACAGCAGACCAGGCAGTATCTATGAAGAGGGAAATAATGGTTGATGACGTTTCATCAGAATAGTGATAAAACATAGGAATCAAATATGTTTAAAATTTCAGAGGATGGGGAGAGGTGGATAGGGCAATGGGATATCTGGGAGCAGGTGGGGACCAAGAGAGACTGAACAAAGAAAGATTAGTGACACAAGAGACTGCAGATGCTGGAATCCTGAGCAAAATACCAAGTGCTGGATTAACTCAGTGGGTCAGGCAGCATCTGTGGAGGGATGAGGGATTATTCCCTCATTTGTGGAGGGATTAAACAGGCAATGTTTTGGGTCAGAACCTTTCTTCAGACTGAGGCAGTCGAGTGCTGGTGGATGTATAGAGGAGATGGATGAGAAAAGGGAAAATGAACGGAAACCAAGTTAAACACCGAGGAAGCACTACAGATGCTGCAAATTTGGAGTAAAGGAAAGAAAGGGGGAGGTATTCACTTGGTCAGGTAAAAATCTGTGTAGTCAAAAACAGTTAATATTTTAGGTTGATGACGTTTCATCAAAACCACCAGCATAAAACCTGATTAAGAAATTGTTGGTTTCATTGTTAAATCCTGTAATGTTCAGAGATGGATTTCTAACTTATTGGCGTTCCGATTAGCACTCATCGACCTAATGTATTGATTCTGTTTCTCTTCAGAGATATTATCTGACCAGCTGAGTATTTACAGTGAAGATAGACATTAAATGCTGGAGTAACTCAGCGAGATAAGCAGCCTATCTGGAGAGAAGGAATGGGTGAAGTTTTGGGTCAAGACCCTTCTTCAGACTGGTCTTGACCCGAAACGTCACCCATTCCTTCTCTCAAGAGATGCTGCCTGTTCCACTGAGTTACTCCAGCATTTTGTGACTACCTTCGTTTTGAACCAGCATCTGCAGTTCCTTCCATCACACTGAGTATTTCCAGCTTTTTAGTTTATTATCCTTATTTTTATTTTCTGGCGAGTTTGCTGTTTTCTTTCATATTGCTTGTCTAATATAAGATTATAGAAAGAAGAATTCACTCTCTTCTGTTTCTATTAACTGCAGGAGGCTGGTGGACGTCTCCTTAAACTAGACTCTTTGTGTAGCTAATAAGAGTAAACCGCTGCAAGACTAATTCCTTTGCAACCCACTCTATGATAAGCCATGCTGAAATTTAGTAAAAAGATGGTTTTACTTCCACAGCTCAACAGAAGGGCAATGTGATAAGAATGAATTTACACAACAAGATAATTAGTTAGCTATAGTCACATAATTAGACTGGAATGAGTGTTAATTGTTTTCTTCAATGATCAAAGAATGGTTCTGAATTATAATACAAAAACAAAGCAAATATTGTTTAAATGTAACATGTAGATAAAAAAATAAACATGATTAAAATTGAGAAGATCACATCACTGTCCAGTAGTTTAGATTTATTGTGAAACAATTTATTTTCATTTTGCATGATCTTTTGAGCATTTATTGTAATATTTATCATTTTGCTGCTGTTTCTGTTTGAAAATGTTCAGTATTATAACAAACATCTGTTACAACGTATAAATCCAACCAATGCAGACTGATTTTATGGAGATATTTGAAATTTGGTGATGTTCATGGAAAAAACAACAGTAAAGAACAGATGACCAAAATGTGACCAAAATGAATGCAATTAATGATTTTTCAGTTTTGGTATTTTTGTTATGTTGTTATTTGGACTGCCATCTCAATACTATGAAAGAGTAGGTTAAATTTTCAAAAGTAATGGTAAGTTAATAGCTCTCACCATTACTAGAGTGTAGGAAAACAAAACTGCAGATGCTGGTTTAAATCGAAGGTAGACATAAAATGCTGGAGTAACTCAGTGGGTCAGGCAGCATCTCGGGAGAGAATGAATGGGTGACGTTTCAGGTCGAGACCCTTCTTCAGACTAGAGTGTAAATCAGACAGCTATCGCCAGAGATCATTTGCACCCAGCTGAATGTAACAAGCAGCAATTTGTTTTTGGAGGAGACTGCTCTTCCAGAAACTTTGCTTTAACACTGCTTCATTGAGAGGTTTAAGATTGAAATATACAGAAAAGTCTGAAGAGACAAGAGATTGCAGCATTTTAAATTACTTCTAATTTTAAAAGGGAATGATAAAAATGTCTGAACAGTTTGTGAAAACTCAAAATCTTTTCAGGAAACTGAATAGATCTCACTGTCTTAAGTCACATGTTGGCAGTGTAGATGATGCAAATAATTAACATTGCAATCTCAGGCAATCTTGGCCTACAAAAGAACCACAGTATTAGATCCAAAGAGGAGGTAAATAAAGTTAATAGTACTAGTGGCAAGCACATAAATCAAGAGCAGTTTAGAATTTAGGAGAAAAAGATCATGAATTTATTGAGAGAAGAAAAATTGAGAATGTGCGTAATCTTGCATCAAAAGTAGACTGCCAAATCACCTAGAGGATGAAAAAAAAAAGAACAAATATGAACGTAAATGTTAGGCCCCAAAGAGTCAGAAAAATGAGAATTTATTATGGAGAGCAAAGAAATGTCAGACAAACGTAAGTTAAACAAACTTTAGATAGAGCATGTCTTCAATCTGAGCCTGAAACTGGGGAAAGTTCCACAGCTGTGGAAAACATCTTGCGTGGTACCGGTACCAAACACGCATCACCCGAAGGAATTCAACAGCTACAGGCCGGCGGCACTGACATCACACCTGATGAAGACACTGGAGCGTCTGGTCCTCACCCATCTCCGCCCCCTGGTGAGACCATCAATGGATCCACTGAAGTTCGCCTACCAGACTCGCATCGGGGTGGAGGACGCCATCATCTACCTACGGAACAGAGCTCTTTCACACCTGGAGAAGCCGGATAGCACTGTGAGAATCATGTTCTTTGATTTCTCCAGTGCATTCAACACCATCCAGCCGGGGCTTCTGGGGGGGCAAGCTGGAGCGCACAGGAGTGGATCACCACCTCACATCCTGGATTCTGGATACCTCACCAACCGACCATAGTATGTGAGGACAAAGGACCTGGTCTCGGACAGGGTGGTCTGCAGCACTGGGGTTCCGCAGGGAACAGTGCTAGCTCCATTCTTGTTCACCCTGTACACTGCGGACTTCAGGCACAGCTCTGCAGACTCCAATCTACAGAAGTTCTCTGAGGACTCTGCCATCGTCGGCCTCATCACGGGCGACAAGGACAGGGCGCACAGAGAACTGATCAAGAAGTTTGTGGACTGGTGCCAGTGGAACTGCCTCCGGATCAACGCGGGGAAAACCAGAGAGATGGTGATAGATTTCCGCTGGCGCAGCCAGGTCCCCCCCGACACCGGTGAACATCCAGGGAATGGACATCGAGAGGGTGGATTCTTATAAGTACCTGGGTGTCTACCTCAACAATAAACTGGACTGGACTGAAAACACCGATGCGCTATACCGAAAGGGCCAGAGCAGACTTTATCTGCTAAGGAGACTCAGGTCCTTTGGAGTGCAGGGGGCACTCCTAAGGACCTTCTACAACACGGTGGTTGCATCGGCCATTTTCTATGGAGTGATCTGCTGGAGCAGCAGCTTCTCAGCGGCGGAAGGGAAGAGACTCGACAAGCTGGTCAGGAAGGCCAGCTCTGTCCTGGGTTGCCCCCTCGACAGTGCAGGTGGTGGGAGAGAGGAGGATGATGGCAAAGCTAACAGCGCTGTTGGTCAATGACTCCCACCCCATGCAGGACACTGTCATTGCACTGAGTAGCTCCTTCAGTGACAGACTCTTTCACCCCAAGTGCGTGAAGGAGAGATATACGAGGTCCTTCCTTCCCGCTGCTGTGAGACTGCACAATAGACAATAGACAATAGACAATAGGTGCAGGAGTAGGCCATTCAGCCCTTCGAGCCAGCACCGCCATTCAATGCGATCATGGCTGATCACTCTCAATCAGTACCCCGTTCCTGCCTTCTCCCCATACCCCCTCACTCCGCTATCCTTAAGAGCTCTATCCAGCTCTCTCTTGAAAGCATCCAACGAACTGGCCTCCACTGCCTTCTGAGGCAGAGAATTCCACACCTTCACCACTCTCTGACTGAAAAAGTTCTTCCTCATCTCCGTTCTAAATGGCCTACCCCTTATTCTTAAACTGTGGCCCTTTGTTCTGGACTCCCCCAACATTGGGAACATGTTTCCTGCCTCTAATGTGTCCAATCCCCTAATTATCTTATATGTTTCAATAAGATCCCCCCTCATCCTTCTAAATTCCAGTGTATACAAGCCCAATCGCTCCAGCCTTTCAACATACGACAGTCCCGCCATTCCGGGAATTAACCTAGTGAACCTACGCTGCACGCCCTCCATAGCAAGAATATCCTTCCTCAAATTTGGAGACCAAAACTGCACACAGTACTCCAGGTGCGGTCTCACCAGGGCCCGGTACAACTGTAGAAGGACCTCTTTGCTCCTATACTCAACTCCTCTTGTTACGAAGGCCAACATTCCATTGGCTTTCTTCACTGCCTGCTGTACCTGCATGCTTCCTTTCATTGACTGATGCACTAGGACACCCAGATCTCGTTGAACTCCCCCTCCTCCTAACTTGACACCATTCAGATAATAATCTGCCTTTCTATTCTTACTTCCAAAGTGAATAACCTCACACTTATCTACATTAAACTGCATCTGCCATGTATCCGCCCACTCACACAACCTGTCCAAGTCACCCTGCAGCCTTATTGCATCTTCCTCACAATTCACACTACCCCCCAGCTTAGTATCATCTGCAAATTTGCTAATGGTACTTTTAATCCCTTCGTCTAAGTCATTAATGTATATCGTAAATAGCTGGGGTCCCAGCACCGAACCTTGCGGTACCCCACTGGTCACTGCCTCCCATTCCGAAAGGGACCCATTTATCCCCACTCTTTGCTTTCTGTCTGTCAACCAATTTTCTATCCATGTCAGTACCCTACCCCCAATACCATGTGCCCTAATTTTGCCCACTAATCTCCTATGTGGGACCTTGTCGAAGGCTTTCTGAAAGTCGAGGTACACCACATCCACTGACTCTCCCCTGTCAATTTTCCTAGTTACATCCTCAAAAAATTCCAGTAGATTTGTCAAGCATGATTTCCCCTTCGTAAATCCATGCTGACTCGGAATGATCCCGTTACTGCTATCCAAATGCTCAGCAATTTCGTCTTTTATAATTTACTCCAGCATCTTCCCCACCACTGATGTCAGACTAACTGGTCTATAATTACCCGTTTTCTCTCTCCCTCCTTTCTTAAAAAGTGGGATAACATTTGCTATCCTCCAATCCACAGGAACTGATCCTGAATCTATAGAACATTGAAAAATGATCTCCAATGCTTCCACTATTTCTAGAGCCACCTCCTTAAGTACCCTGGGATGCAGACCATCAGGCCCTGGGGATTTATCAGCCTTCAGTCCCATCAGTCTACCCAAAACCATTTCCTGCCTAATGTGGATTTCCTTCAGTTCCTCCATCACCCTAGGTTCTCCGGCCCCTAGAACATTTGGGAGATTGTGTGTATCTTCCTCAGTGAAGACAGATCCAAAGTAACGGTTTAACTCGTCTGCCATTTCTTTGTTCCCCATAATAAATTCCCCTGTTTCTGTCTTCAAGGGACCCACATTTGCCTTGACTATTTTTTTTCTCTTCACGTACCTAAAAAAACTTTTGCTATCCTCCTTTATATTATTGGCTAGTTTACCCTCGTACCTCATCTTTTCTCCCCGTATTGCCTTTTTAGTTAACGTTTGTTGCTCTTTAAAAGAGTCCCAATCCTCTGTCTTCCCACTCTTCTTTGCTATGTTATACTTCCTCTCCTCAATTTTTATGCTGTCCCTGACTTCCCTTGTCAGCCACAGGTGTCTCTTACTCCCCTTAGAGTCTTTCCGCCTCTTTGGAATAAATTGATCCTGCAACCTCTGCATTATTCCCAGGAATACCTGCCATTGCTGTTCTACCGTCTTCCCTGCTAGGGCCTCCTTCCAGTCAATTTTGGCCAGCTCCCGCCTCATGCCTCTGTAATCCCCTTTGCTATACTGTAATACCGACACTTCCGATTTTCCCTTCTGCCTTTCCATTTGCAGCACTGCTCCCAGCAGACGAGTCAACAATAACAGCTAAGAACACACAGAAAAACTGATGACAATTTATGTATCTTTTTTTTGTAATGAATGATCTCTTGCTCTCTTGCTATCCACTTTGCTGCTGTAACACTGTAGATTTCCCCGGTGTGGGACGAATAAAGGAATATATTATTATTATTATTATTATTATAAACCCAAAAAACTGGAGTAACTCGGTGGGACAGGTAGCATCTCTGGAGAGAATGAATGGATGACATTTCGGTTCGAGACCCTTCTTCAGACTCGACCCAAAACATGTCTATCTTCGGTTTAAGCCAACATCTGAAGTTCCTTCCTACACATTAAACAAACTTCAGTCCGTTTCCACAGAAGAGGACATTATTAACTCATCAGACATGCCAGGGAACTCAAAGTCTAGTGAACAGGAGGAATTATTTGAAATTAGAATTAATTGGAAAAGATATTGGAGAAATTAATGCCATGTACCCAGTAATTCTGCACGATGCTTTGTGAAGGTGGTACCTAGATTTCCTATGCAGGTCAGGACTTTTCAGTTTGAACAGCATAGACTTGATCTTCACCAGGGAGTCAAGAGTGTTTTATTATCATATGTCCTGAAACGGAACAATGAAATTCTTCCTTACAGCAGCACAACAGGTATGTAAACATAGTACTCTGTAAACACATCCTACCAACAAGTAGAGGGCAGTCCTGAACGACTTCATTGGAGACCTTTGGACTATTTTTGATCAGATTTTACTGGACTGATCTTGCACTAAATGTTATTCATGATATTTTCTTTATCATGTTTCTATACAAGTGGATGGCTCAATTGTAATCATGTATTGCCTTTTCGCTGACTGGTTAGCATCCAACCAACGCTTTTCATTGTACCTTGGTACGCTTGGTAAAAATCTAAACTAAACTAAACTAACTAAACGAAAACCATGCCTCCAAGTCTATGTAGGTCAGAGCTTGTAATGTTTAATAGTTTGATGGTTGTAAGATCTCACAGTTCATCTATGATTTCCATTTGGGGTACACTAAGACTGACATCTCTAGCATGCAGTCCTCTGCACATTGACTGATGAAACCTATGCCGGTGATAGTGTCCTCACTTAGGTTGTCCACTGAGCTCTTGAATATGGACTAATCCGCTGACACAATCACAGACGGGCTACTCAGATTTTAATACAGTATGTCGCATGTACATTGTTTGACCTGGTGGCAACTCATTTAGCCTGCAATTCGTGATTTTCTTTTGAATTAGGAAACGATTCACGATGCATCAGATTATTGCATACAATGGAATTAGCCAACTTTGGAATCTTGGATTTCCTTTTAACTTCATTAGGACAACAATAATTCACTCAAAACTGTTAAATTTCATTCTGAGTTTGTATGTCTAGCCGATATTCAACAGATGAAAGTTCTGCTGGTAAGCTTTAGTTTCCTTGCTGGAATGCTTTGGCAGATTTCCATGGCCATTATGTAAAACCACTCCAAATTCTACAATCTTATCTCAAAGTAATGGGCACTATTTCACAAACTGTGGGAGGCCTATGAGCATTTTCAAAGTCTCATTTATATGATTATCAAATGACACTTTTTCAAAGCAGAGTTCCAAGGATTTCCCCTTGATTTATTTCCCAATCATCATTAGCACAGATTACTCAGGAACTAAAACATTTTTATTTGCGGAGTTTCTATTTCCGACACCACATCAATGACTGCACTTTAAAGGACAGCAGCAGAAACATTTAAATTCAATTAATTATAAAAATAGAATTCTGGATTAAAAAAATTATATTATGAAAGTAGTATTCAGCCATGATAGTACAGATTGCTATACAATTCATGTGGTTCATGCATTAAAAAAATAATCTATTGAGATAGGCAATAACAACAGACGGTCCTGTCTGTGAGTCCAGATGCAGTTTTGACTCTTCACCGCCTTCTGAAATGGTGGCTTCAGCTGCTCAGATCAAGAGCAACTGAGAATGGACATTTCATGCTGGACTTACTAGCAATGCCGACATACCATCAATGAACAATGACAAATATCTGCTTAAAAGTCATTTGAATGTGCTGAGGATATTGCTCTAAATGTACAATTTGAAGTAAAATTAGCATTTATTCAGTAGATTATGGTGGGCGAGCACCTTGCAGAAAGCTATTTCAGATGTGTACTGACTTTAACCTCTACTTTGAAATTTCATTGCCCTGTGAGCGCAGAGTTCTGATTTTTCTTCATTTGGCAATGAGTTGTGCTTATTATGTGGTGTGCAATATCTTCACATCGTATTGTTCATGCTATATTGTTTCAGGGTTTGGCTTCCTGCTTTAATCCGCTTTGATGTATTTTAGGTCGTTATTGTGGAAGTACTATCCCTGATCCCATCACCTCATTCAGTGATACCTTACTTGTCAACTTCATCTCCAATGATGTCCACTCATCCAGAGGCTTTCGAGCAACTTATGCTGCATCAACGTCAGGTAGGATCCATGTTCGCTAGACATGCTGCCTGAACTTCTGAGTTACTCAAGCACTTTACGTCCTTTTATGAGAAACTTTCTGTATTAGCGCCACCTTGGGTTGGAGGATTGTAAATGATTGAATAAACCACAGTACAGCTGTGATGTCATGTTCCGGTCAGCAGTGAGTTAACTTATTATTCTGTGTCTGAGCTCAAGATATCACAAATTGGCGACGAGAGTGGGATCGTCGATTCCCCAGGTTTACTTGTTTGTGTAGATATGGAATTCTACAGAGGCACGGAGAAGGTTATATAACGTTTGGTGTCAAGGAAAGCTGGAAATCGGGTCACAAATTTGAATTCTGTGAGACTGTTAAAAAATAAAAAATAAATCTAAAATGGCGATGCCCAGTGGATATATCGGAAGATTGGATGAGTTCCAGCAAAGCCGGGAAACGTTCAGTGCGTACATCGAACGTTTAGAGATGTTTTTTGCTGCAAATAACATCACTGAAGTAGAAGTTTCTGATGCAGAATCAAGACGGTTGAATGAAGCAACTCAAACTAGGAAAAGAGCAATTTTTCTCACTGAAATGGGTCCCGATGTTTATGATACAGTAAAGAATTTATTAGCTCCAGCCACACCAAAGGATACGCCTTTGAAGGATATTCTGAAGAAGTTAACAGAATATTATGACCCTAAGCCCTTAGAAATAGTTGAAAGCTATCGTTTTGGAACAAGATGCCAACTTCCAGTGGAGGATATTAGTAATTTTATCGTGACACTCAAGAGATTATCAATTCATTGTAATTTTGGAAAATTCCAAGACCGGGCGTTAAGAGACCATTTTGTGTGTGGACTGAGAAATGAGCGGATCCGAAGTAAGCTGATGACAGTGTATGACCTGACCTTTGAAACAGCTTGTAAAACTGCTTTGTCAATGGATATGGCAAAAGGGGTTCTAGAGAAGTCAGGACAACTTCTAGACAACCAGCGGAAGAGTTGAACAAGCTGCAGTCCAGCAAACTGTCAGTGACTCCACGATAAATGGAAAGGGTTTCCTACTGGAATGGTTTGCAGTGCAATATATTAACAACCCAAATGCAACACCAACTCTCCAACCAGGTATGTGGTTAAAAAAGAAAGCGGATGATTAGCAAAAAAAGTCACAATTTGTTGGAAATCTGTTCTAGGGCTCAGATGGGTAAGAAGAACTTTCATCCATTAGAAATACGGCATTGAAGTAAGAAGAGCCATGGCTGAGGAAAGAGGTGGAAACTCCTGTATCTACTGGTCATGATCAGACGAATGTCAAGCGCCCCAAAATAAAAGAGGTTATGTTCTACATAGACACCTATAGAGATATATGTGTACTCACATCAAAGTGTAGGGATAGAACATGTTATGCTGTCTCAAAACATAATGGCTTATTTATTAAGACTAAACCTTTATGGAGAGGACAGATCCGGTCCGACAAAGTAAGTTATCTTAGTGACAATGCTGTTGCTACACTGTCGGCATATGGTGCTCCTTTTACAGAATTCTCTCCTGTGGTGCCTGAAATGGTATAGATATCCCTGTTGCTACTTAAATCAAATCATCTTCTAAGCCTGCACTCCAAACTGAGCCCACATGTTCCCCTAGTAGTACCTGCATACCAGATGATTCAAGGGAATGTGCCCATGGGATCATTGACACGAGCAGAGGTGTTTCTTCTCTTTAGCCCCAGGTACTAGAGACTATAATGAATGTTTCTGACACTTATTTTGCCACATTTTTGCAAGTGAATAGGGCCATGGATTTTTGAGTTTTGATTTAAATTGAAGAATTATTGGTAATTCTTAACGTCAGAACTTAAAATTAACTTTGATATTTGTCATCTTAATATTTATATTGGTTTATTATTGGCATATGTGCAAAGATACAGAGAAAACATTTTGTTTGCCTGCTATCCAGTCAAACCAGACTACACATGAGTACAATCTAGCCATACACAAGTACAACAGGTGGGCAAAGAGAAAAATACTAGAGTGCAGAATAGAGTGTTACAGCATATATTATTAATTAGCTGATAACAGCAGGGAAGGTGCTGTTCCTGAATCTAGTGATGCGTCCTTTTAAGTGTTTGTATCTTCTGCCACATGGAAGAGGGGAGAAGAGAGGATAATTGGGGTGAATACAGTCCTTGATTACGTTGGCTGATTTCCTGAGGCAATTTGAAATGCGTGTGGGTGGTTTATGTGATGGACTGGGCTACATCCACAACTCTGCAGTCTGAAGAAGGGTCTCAACCCGAAATGGCACCCATTCCGTCTCTCCAGAGATGCCGCCTGACCCGCTGAGTTACTCCAGCATTTTGTGTCTACCTTCGATTTAAACCAGCGTCTGCAGTGTTTTTCCTATCATTTTCTGGGATATCATTGTGGACTCAGAGCCTCCCACCTCTCCCCCAGCCCCCTCCGACAGGGCTGAATAGATGAAAGGATGCTGTGAGTTTCGGTGCCTTGCCACCAACACATATTCTTTTGAGTCCTAATTTATTTATATAATAAGGGTCTTTTGACTAATTTAAGGACTGTTCCCAGGGACACATTCAGAGACAGACGTTGAATGCTGCTTGAAGGTCTTCAACTCAGTGAAAGATGCTCTATGGTCTTTCGACAGTGCATCTGTAGAAGGCTTCATCACAGCCTGCTCTTCAGAACAGCTCTGCCCAAGACCACAAGAAATTGCAAAGAGGTGTGGATGTAGTCCATGGCATCACACAGACCAGACTTCTGTTACAAGGGAACAGGTTCAAGGATCTGACTAGTAGAACAGAAAAAGGCTCACTCGTCTGTTTAAAGCCAAATCAGATGTATTGGCAAGAGAGAGAACAAAAACAATACTTGTCTCGGTATGCGCTGGGTCCGTTTTATATTCAGAGACAGACGTTGAGTGCTGCTTGAAGGTCTTCAACTCGGTGAAAGATGCTCCATGGTCTGCCCGAACTTTGTTGGCCTCCCAGCAGAGCGAGATGTCCATCGGGGAATGTTGCCGACTGGCCCACTGCAGACTGCAGGAGTGTGCTGAGGGACGTAATGAAGCTTGGTGCAGACAACACCAAGGCTCTGTGGGGGAGGGCAACAGTCCAGGGACCTTCCACTGCTGGACATTGGGGGGCAGGGTGTGGTGGAGACACCTCTGAAAAAGGGAGGGGATTTCACCCCAGGCGGTCACATGGGTGGGAAAGGTGTTGGGGAGAGTTGTGTAGACACTACGTTGCAATGCGTTGAATGTATGCAAGGCCTCTGAGAATGTCAGAAGAATTTTTTGCACACTACTTGTTTGTACATATTTTTTACACTGAATAAAGTTTATTTTGATTATTTAAAAAATTGAAGCAACTAATTTGCGTAAGGCACTGACATAGATTATGAACTTGGAAGAGAAAACCTCTGAAAAAGAAACGTTATGGCATATTGAATCCAATAGACACTGAAATGAGATGCGCTGTAAGGCTTTCATTTTAAAGTTCAATGAGAATAGATTGCAGTTCAGGTCATAAGTCCTAAGTTCATAAGTGATAGGAATAGAATTAGGCCATTCGGCCCATCAAGTCTACTCCACCATTCAATCATGGCTGATTTATCTCTCCCTCCTAACCCCATTCTCCTGCTTTCTCCCCATAACCTCAGACACCTGTACTAATCAAGCTCATTCTGTCTGCTAGCAAAGTGATTTGATTCACTGATGAATGGACAACTGACATTTATGTTCCCCACAGGTCCATGCGGTGGAGATGTTGAGAGCGGGGAGAGACCAAGCTTCCTTTTCTCTCCTGGCTGGCCCAGCAGTTATGGAACACATTTGGACTGTTCTTGGATTATTTGGGCGCCGCAGAGCACAGTGCAACTCAACATCTTGGCTCTGGATATTCAACCAGATGCTTCGTGTAATTATGATAAACTGGTCATCAGAGATGGTAACAATTACTTTATCATGAAATTATGACAAATTCAAAATTGAAGCTTTAATGTCTAGAAAATTGATTTCACCTACTTTGATGCTCTAACTTAGTGCTGTTTAAAATGCCGGTGTGATCCCAAACAAAAATAAAGACAATTGGCCAAAAGTGTATGGAAAGAACTGTCAGAGGAGTAAGTTGAGGCAGGTACTAAAACAGCATTTAAAAGGCACCGGACAGGTACATTGGTAGGAAAGGTTTCGAGGGATATGGGCCGGACTATCTTAGATGGGGCATCTTGGTTGGCATGGATGAGTTGTGCTGAAGGGCTTGTTTCCGTGAAGTGATTCTATGATTCTAAGTACTGTAAATGTAGCGCTGTGTAGATTTAATCCAGAATCATGCACCATAACAGGGCCTATACAGTCCCTGACAGGACCTACAAAAAAAGCTCCTTGATGCGATATCCTTGCTGCACTGATTTCGAGAAGGGCATGACCCCACAAAGTTAAGCCATGTGAGCACGTGGGTTTCTTCCAGGTACTTTGGTTTCCTCCCACATCCAAAAGACCATGGTGACCATGGTGAATAGACATAGCTGATGAGAATGCAAGGAAAATAAAAAGATTAATGTAGGATTAGTGAAAATGTGTGGTTACGATCAGTGTGGGCAGAATAATTCAACAGGTATGTAGGTTAATTGGCTGGGTAAATGTAAAAATTGTCCCTAGTGGGTGTAGGATAGTGTTAATGTGCGGGGATCGCTGGGAGGCACGGACTTGGTGGGCCGAAAAGGCCTGTTTCCGGCTGTATATATATGATATGATATGATAAGAGCCCCTTCCCATACTGTTTTTCTCTATGAATAACTTTTATTGGTGCATGTGTGGTTTATGACACTGACAGTAATATTGACTGCCAGAGAGGTGAGTGGCAATGCAGGACTTTTGTCATTGGACATGTCCCCCCATCCACTCCCTCCATTGTTGATCATGCCGAATGTAATTCTAGGCATCAGATGATTGCAAAAGTGACCATTGCTAAGTGACTGAAAGCCAAGGGTGGCACAGTTTTAAAACTGTTACAATTTGTTTCATTGGGTTGTTTAAATTAATACTGACTAGCTACTTAAATTATTGCATCGTATGGGAGGCGCATTCCCAATCTCGTTGTACCCCTGTACAATGACAATAAAGATATATTGTATTGTATGGTATTGTATTGTATTGTATTGTGGTAGAGTTGCTGACTTACAGTGCTACAGACCCGGGTACAATCCAATTTCCTCCCACATTCCAAAGATGTGCAAGTTTATAGATTAAATGACCTCTATAAAAAGTCCCCAGCGTGTGAGATAGAACGAGTGTATGGTTGATCGCTGGTCGTTGTGGATTTGGTGGGCCATAGGGTCTGTTTCCAAGCAGTGTCTCTAAACCAAACTAAACTAAACAATACTTTGAGATAGACCCAAAAATCTGGACTAACTCAGCGGGTCAGACAGCATCTCTGGAGAAAAGGAGTAGGTGACGTTTTGGGTCGAGACCCTTCTTCAGACTGGAGAGTCAGGGGAAAGGGAAACAAGAAATATGGACGGTGATGTAGAGAGATTTCAAACAAATGAATGAAAGATATGCAAAAAAGTAATGATGATAAGGGAAACAATTCACTGTGAGTTGTTTGTTAGGTGAGACCCGAGTTACAGTCAATGAGACTCAACAAAATGACTTTGAAGCTGGTACGACTTGGGGGGGGGAGGGATGGAGAGAGAGGGAATGCAGGGGTTACTTGAAGTTAGAGATATCAATAGTCAAACCACTGGGTTGTAAGCTGCCCAAGTAAAATATGAGATGCTGTTCTTCCAATTCCCCTTCCCATTCCCACACTGACCTTTCAGTCCTTGGCCCTCTCCATTGTCAGAGTGAGGCCAAACACAAATTGGAGGAAAAGAATATCATATTTCGGGTGGGCAGCATTGATTTCTCTAACTTCAAGTAAGCCATGCGTTCCCTCTCGCTCCATCCCCCCCCCACCCAAGTCGTACCAGCTTCAAAGTCGTCTTGTTGAGTCTCATTGACTGTAACTCATTCTCACCTAACAACATCTATACAACCTGTTTCCTTTATCATCGATACTTTTTTGCATATCTTTCATTCATTTGTTCTGTATCTCTCTACAACACCGTCTATTTCTCTTGTTTCCTTTGCCCCTGACTCTCCAGTCTGAAGAAGGGCCTCGACCCAAAATGTCACCTATTCCTTTTCTCCAGAGATGCTGTCTGATCCACTGAGTTACTCCAGCTTTTTGTGTCTATCTTTGGTTTAAACCAGCCTCTGCTGTTCCTTCCGAAACAATACTTTGAGCAGATTTAATGTGCAGGCCTCTTATTTTGTATACATCACCTTGGGCCTTGTGTTTTTCTGCGCCAAAATTATGCATTGGTGGATCCTTTAGATCTTTTTAAGATTGTCAATATACAAATGCTAATTGCTTCATGAACATTTGTGACTGTTTTGTCTCAAACAAAATTGAGAGATATCATTGCTCAGTTTTCTGCTCACTTATTTGTGTGTGCTTTTAGTTACTTTAGATCAAGTGGTTAAGTTGAATAGCTGATTAATGTCATAGATGTGAATTAATTGCATTTAGTCACCAACAGAATGTTGAGACTTTTTTGAGATGATGCCAAAATGTGCAGCAACGCGCACTATTACATATTTTGAAATTGTGATATTCTACACGTGTGTTTTAACAATACTCATAGATTTTTATTTTGCCTTGAGGTGACAATAACCTCTCTCCAATACTTGCCACTTTGTGTGGCAGAGAGTTACCTGGAACCCTTCGATCTACCGGTGAAGCAATGTTCCTTCGATTCACATCTGATGAATATACTAGTGGTGGCGGTTTCAATGCTTCTTATCACACGAGTATGTGGCTGTTTTCAACACATTTTATTTTCTTGAATTCTTTTATTTCAACTATGTTCATTAATTTATATGTCTATTGAAAATGACCCAGGGCAGACGAGACAGGAATAAAAGTAGAACATTGTGGAAATACTTAGAATTTTGTATACCATCTGTGAGTAGAGATTTGTGGTACAGCTTCAGCTTGATATCCTTTCCATTATATTGGATATCGCCAACAATAATAATAAAGAGAAGATAAAATCATTGAAAAAATTGCGAATGTATGTCAATTTGAGATTTTAATATCAATGAATTGAAGCAAGTAAGACATTGCATCTGCTACAATGTTCAAGTACAACTACAACATGATCTGAAGGTTCTTTATAACAATTAACCAGATTTTGGAAATGGAGGACAATAAACAGATACTACTTCAGCATGTAGCAAGAATAATCAAAATTAATCTTCTCTTCTACCATTTTGCACCTTTAAGTTAAAACTGTAGCTATAAACTAAGATGTTATAATGAAGAACCCTTTTGGTTAACTTGTTTCCTGTGTTTTATCAAAGCCTGATAAAGCATTCAATTTTTAAAGTACTGTATGTGGAGGTAAAGACTTTCAATAGCAAATTTCCAGTGTGAATTCTTAAGTGGTTTAAACCACTGTTTTAATGCATTAATTCACGGGGGAAAAAAAATGTTTCAAATAAATAAATTAATACCTGCATACAGATTTCTGCCTTTAGTATATACATCAATTCATTGTCTGTTAATTGTGTATTTTGGCAGAAGCTGATCTGTTAATTATATATTTTGGCAGTAGCTAATCTTTCTTGGATCCTACATCAGCGGTTATACATAATATTGAAGATTTATTTGTTACTTTAGATTTGGAAATGGTAGTAATTGTAATTCTACGCATGGCAAAGATTCATCTGCCAAGCATCGCCTTATTTTAAATCATTTTTTGAAATGTTTTTCGTACATGTATTCTGTTAAGAATCTGATACTTTTACTTCATTCAGCTTGTGGTGACCATCTTACTGCTGACCATGGTGTTATTACTTCACCCAACTATCCTCACACATATACTCCAAACCTCAGTTGTGTCTGGCATGTTGATGTTACCAGTGGATTCATTATTGCTGTTCACTTCAATCAGCCCTTCCAAATTCAAGGCTCTGGAAACGAATGTACAAGTGGTGATTATTTAGAAGTAAGTAAATCTTGCCCCTTTTAACCGTGCAAGTTTAGTGAAAACCAGCGATTTTGATTTTACTTTAAAAAAAAAGAATCCGGATCTGTTGGATTGAATCAGTTAATATCTATCTCTGCCTTAAATATATCCACTGACGGCCTCCACAGCCTTCTGTGGCAAAGAATTCCACAGATTCATCACCCTCTGACTAAAAGAATTCCTTCCTATCTCCTTCCTCGAAGAACATTCTTTAATTTTGAGGCTATGACCTCTAGTCCTAGACTCTCCCACTAGTGGAAACATCCTCTCCACATCCACTGTGTCAAGCCTTTCACTATTCTGTATGTTTCAATGAGGTCCCCTCTCATTCTTCTAAACTCTAGCTAGTATAGGTCCAGTGCCGTCAAACGCCCATCATTTGTAAACCTACTCATTCTTTTAAAACTCCTCTGGACCTTCTCCAGAGCCAGCACACCCTTCCTCAGATATGGTGCCCAAAATTGCTCATGATATTCCAAATGCAGCCTGACCAGCTCTTTATAGAGAGAGCCTCAGCATTACATCCTTGTTTTTGTATACAAGCCCTCTCTTCTTTACCGATCCAACTTGCAGATTAACGTTTTGGGAATCCTGCACCAGCACTCCCAAGTCTCTTTGCACCTCCGATTTCTGGATTCTCTCCCCATTTAGAAAATAATCTACGCCTTTATTCCTAATACCAAAATGCATGACTCCACACATTGCTACACTATATTCCATCTGCCACTTCTCTGCCCACTCTCCCAACCTATCCAAGTCCTTCTGCGGAGTGCCTGCTTTCTCTACACCACCTGCCCCTCCACTTAATGTTTCAGGGTACAGGTGCTCTAGGCGAGACAGAGGCCGAGGTAAAGACAAGGTTGGCACAGATGTTAAACTTCTGAATTGGGGCAAGACCAACTTTGATGATATTAGATAGGAACTTGCTAAATTTGATTAGAGTTAGTTGTTTGCAGGCAGAGGTACATCTGGAAAGAGGGATGCTTTTAAAAGTGTGATGTCGAGAGTTCAGGGTATGCAAATTCCTGTTACAATGATGGACAAGTTAGATTGGAATAAGGAACTTGGATGATGAGTAAAATTGAGGCTCTGGTCAGGAAAAAGAAGGAGACATGTACAGCTGGGATTAAGTGTATCCGTGGAGGAGTTTTAAGAGCCGAGGAGTCTTGAGAGCCTAGGAGCATACTAAAGAGGGAAATATGGAGGCATTTAAAGGAGCAAGAAGTAGCTGTAGCAAGTAATATTAAAGTAAATTCAGAGAGATTTATGTACATTAAAGAAAAGAGGTTTACTAGAGAGAGAATGAAGCCCCTTAGAAATCTAAGCCGTCATCCCTCTATGGAGCCGCAATGAGATGGGCAATGTCCTCAACGAGCATTTTGTCTCAGTTTTTACTGTGAAGAAAGACGTGAAGATTAGGGAACTTGGGACAGTTAATGAAGATGTCTTGAGGATAGTTTGTATTACTGTCGAGGAGGTAATGGACTTCCTGAGGCATATGATGTTATGACACAATCGTACAACACATTGGTGAGACTGCATTTGAAATACCGTATTCAGTTTTGGTCACCCTGCTATAGGAAGGATGTTATTAAGCTTGAAAGAGTACAGAGAAGATTTTCAAGGATGTTGGTAGGGCTTGAGGGCCTGAGTTATAGGGAGTGGTTGAGTAGGTTAGGACTTTATTCTTTGGGGCACAGGAGGCTGAGGGTGATCTTATAGAGGTATATAAAATCATGAGGGGCATAGATAGAGTGAGTGCGTCTTTAACCTAGGGTAGTGGAATGAAGAACCTAAGATTTCAGCTGAGAGGGGAAAGATTTCATAGGAGCCTGAGGAGCTTTTTTTTTGCACACAATTTGTGGGGTGTATGGAATGAGCTGCCAGAAGAGGTAGCTGAGGCTCTATAAGGTGCTGGTAAGGCCGCATTTGGAATATTGTGAGCAATTTTGGGCACCATCTGAGGGTCTGGAGATGGTCCAGAGAAGGTTCACAAGAATAATATCAGGAATGACTAGGTTAACCTATGATGAGCATTTTGTTGGCACTGGGCCTGTACTCGCTGTACTCGCTGGAATTTAGAAGAATGAGGGGGAAACCTCATTGAAACAAACAGAATAGGGAAAGGCTGGATAGAACGGATGTGGAGAGGATGTTTCCACTAGTGGGAAAGTCTAGGACTGGAGGTCATAACTTCAGAATTAAAGGATGTTTTTTTTTAGGAAGGAGATGAGGAGAAATGTATGTAGTCAGAGAGTGGTGAATCTGTGGAATTCCTTGCATCAGAAGGCTATGGAGGCCAAGTCAGTGGGTATCTTTATGGCAGAGATTGATATATTCTTGTTTAGTACAGGTGTCAAAGGTTCTGGGGAGAAGGCAGGGGATTGTGGTTAGGAGGGAGATATAGATCAGCCATGATTGAATGGCAGAGCAGACTTGATGGGCCGAATGGCCTAATTCTACTCGTATCACATATGACCTTTTGACCTTGAGGCAGGTGACATAACAACATTTTAAATAAATTTGGACAGATACATGGGTAGAAATGATTTAGAAAGATGTGGAACTAGTGTAGATGGGGCATCTTGGTTGGCATGGACAAGTTGGATCAAGGGGCCTGTTTCCCTGCTGGAATGACTCCATGACTACATAACTCTATCTGTAAACTGTTGTTAAGTTCCCAGTATATTGTAAAATACTTCACAACCAATAAATTTATTTCTGATATTAATTACATGGGCCAAAGACAGACAAATAGGATTAGCTTAGATGGAGCAACTTGCTCGGCATTTATGTGAAGGACCTTTTTAGAGTCATGCTGCATGACTCGATAATTCTCTGTGACCCTCTCCTGTTGTAACATGGACAAACCCAGCAACCCATTAACAATTAGCGAGATCCCACAAATGGTAAACAACTAGATAATCCGTTTTAGTATTTTTTATATTGAAATTGATATTGGCCATAATAAGTAGTGTTCGGGGTCCACTGTGTATTTTATATTCATCTGGAAGGTCAGACTAGACCTAAGTTTAATGTTTCATTAGTAAAATGCATCTCAACTATTACCTCCGCTTCATTGAAATGTCAGTCTCGATTATGTGATTAGTCTCTGAAATGGGTTTTAACCCCAAAACCTTGTGACTCACATACAAGATTAAATAGAAATTAGGAACCGTACATAAAACAAAATTAAATTGGAAGTTAAAATGTCAGAAAAGGAGAATGAAAGAAAGGACACTGACACCTATATTTTCGGTCTGAAACATCCAATGCAATATTGTTAGCTCTTAACTTTAGCCTGATTTTGTTGCGACTAGGAAGCATGGAAATTGTTGTCTGTAGAAAACACGAAGCCAGGAAGCCAGGGATAAATTCGGTAGATGCAAGAGTGTATGATCATTCTGTTGTTCTCCTTTGTTAGCTTCAGGAATCAGGAAATATAAACTATAATCAGCACTTTCCTTCAAGATGTTGAAATGGTTCATCGGGCTGTGCAAAGGCTGTGAACAAAGCATGTTCATGCCACAATGGAGGAAGATTTCCTCTGAACTGCAGGAATTACTTTACAAATTCACACTGAGGAAATCCTCATGAAAACAAAAGCTTATTTTCCTCTGACATAAAGCAAGTAAAGAAAAGCAGTGACCCGTAACACCAGGCTTCTGCATCCTATGCATTGTTTGAGATTTCTCGAAATCCCACAAAGGATTACGTTTCAAGTAAGCACAATCACATAAGAGAGTGTACTTCCAACCTCATTTGCCTTCAGGTACACTCATTTCAGGTACGCTCATTTAGAAAAGCAGCTGTTCAGCTTTGCATCTGAGACCACTCCTTACTCAAGCATGGAAAACTAAGTTGATTTTCATAGATGCATTTAAGGGAAAGCAATAATACCACACGAGAGAGAAGTGAAAAGGAAGTTGAAGTTGCATGAAGAAGAATAGAAGAAGGCTTATGAGAGCTTTAAAGAACATAGTCCATTTATCTTCATCACTTAAACACCTGACGCCTAGCACCTTTAATTTTATTGATCTTTGTTTTCAGTGGCTTTCAATTTGAAAGAATCAGTCAAAAAAAGAGCAATAGTAGTAGAACAGGTATTCCTATTGCCCCAACATTTCAGGCTGCACTGCTGTTTACCATGTAGCTTGTTCGAAGTTTGTTCTCTGGTTTAAGGGGTCACAGTTTAAGGATTCCAGAACAAGGGGTCACAATTTAAGGATTCCAGAACAAGGGGTCACAGTTTAAGGATTCCAGAACAAGGGGTCACAGTTTAAGGATTCCAGAACAAGGGGTCACAGTTTAAGAATAAGGGGGAAGTCTTTTAGAACCGAGATGAGAAAGTTTTTTTTCACACAGAGAGTGGTGAATCTGTGGAATTCTCTGCCACAGAAGGTAGTTGAGGCCAGTTCATTGGCTATATTTAAGAGGGAGTTAGATGTGGCCCTTGTGGCTAAAGGGATCAGGGGGTATGGAGAGAAGGCAGCTATGGGATACTGAGTTGGATGATCAGCCATGATCATATTGAATGGCGGTGCAGGCTCGAAGGGCCGAATGGCCTACTCCTGCACCTATTTTCTATGTCTATGTTTCTATGTTTAGTCTTCCGCTGCGATCCTGGTCCAAAGCACATCAGCATGGTTGAATGCAGCGCAAGACTCAGAATCACTGAGTCACTCAGGCAATCGATGTGAGTCTGCACCCCAACATTATATGCTGATGCACAAATAAAAATAAAGTAGAGAAATGATACTCACATGAGAGTGAATCACAACAGGAAGTGGCTGATGATTTTTTTCTGATGAGCT
The DNA here is from genome assembly GCF_053455715.1 of Rhinoraja longicauda. Lineage (NCBI taxonomy): Eukaryota > Metazoa > Chordata > Chondrichthyes > Rajiformes > Arhynchobatidae > Rhinoraja > Rhinoraja longicauda. Next base: position 32,979,990 of record NC_135954.1, read on the forward strand.
GAACTACATACAATAGGAAATAGGCACACACCTTCAAAGATTTGCACAGAACCCTTTTCTTTGCAGAAGTGGTGTCCTACAGGGATCAATGCTGGGACCTTTGTTGTTTGTCATATGCATAACTGATTTGAGAGAGAATGTAAGTGGCATGATTCGTAAGTTTGCAGATAAGAGCATAATAGATGGTATATTGAGCAGTGAAGAAGGTTGTGTAAGGTTACAACAGGATATAGATCAACAGGGAAAGTGGACAAGGGAATGGACATGGATGTAGTGATGCATTTTGGCAAATTTAACCATGGCAGGACATACACAGTGAATGACAGGGCCCTGGATAACATTGTTGATCAGAGAGAGCTTTACTTACAAGGGCATAGTTTCCCAAAAATGGGAACACATGTAGACAGTGTGGTGATGATGACATGTGGCAAACTTGCCTTGTTTAGCCAAGGCATTGTGTATAAGAGTTGGGATGCAAGAGGCTGCAGATACTGAAATCTGGAGCAAAAGAAAAGCTGCTGGAGGAACTTGACAAATCAGGTATCATCTGGTGAGGCAGAGAGACAGACAACATTTTAGGCCCAGGCCCTGCATTAGGATCCAGAGTTGGGACGTCATGATAACTTTGGTACCTCTTCTGTACATCCATACATATTTCTGTACCTCACCCCTCTCCCATCAGGCAAGAGATATAGAAGTTTCAAAACACAAACCACCAGATTCAGGGACAGTTTCTTTCCAGCTGTTATCAGGCAACTGAACCATCCTATCATCAACTAGAAAGTACTCCTGACCTACTATCTACCTCTTGGAAACCTTTGGACTACTTTTAATCAGGCTTTACTGGATTTTAGTTTACACTAAACGTTATTCCCTTTATCATGTACCTGTACACTGTGGACGGCTTGATTGTAATCATGTATAGTCTTTTCGCTGATTGGATAGCATGCATCAAAAAAGCTTTTCACTGTACCTCATTACACATAATAATAATAAAGTAAACTAAACTATACATTTGTACAATCTATTGGTTAGGCGTATAATAGGCACATATATTGGAGTATAATATGCAGATCATGTCACCATTGGAAGGACATGATTAAGTGAGAGTGGATGTGAAATAGATTCATAAGTATGTTGCCTAGCTTGGTGGGTTTGAGTTATCAGGAGAGATTAGGAGGCTGGGACTGTTTTCTCTGGAGCAAAAGTGGCTGAGAGGTGACTCGATAGAGATATATTAAATTATAAGAAGCATTGATAGGACAGATAGTCAGTATCTGTTTCCTGTGAAAGGGATGCCTAAAATTAGAGGGCATAGGTTTAAAGTGAGAGCGGGCAAGTTTAAGGGGGATCTGAGCAATAAATGTTTCACACAAAGAATAGTTGTGTCTGGAATGAGTGCCGGGGAGGTGGTGGAGGTAAGAGCGGCAACAATATTTAATAGGCATCAGGACAGGTACTTAAATGAGCAGGACAGAGAAGGGTGTGGAATTGATGCAGGCAAATGCAATTACTATAGGTAGGTTAGTATACTGTGGATGGTTGCCATGGACACGATGCATCCAAGGGCCTGTTTCTATGTTAAACAGTTCTGACTCCATGACAACTTGCACTTCAATATACACAGTACAAATGGGTTCAGTTTCTAGATACTTCATTTTTTCTTGGCATGAAACTTCTCCCTGAATTGCTGGGCTGCATTGAGCCAAGTTTAGCCTTGGCAATGCCAGTGGCCAGAATTCTCAGCACACAGGCAGATGCTGCCAGGGCTGAAGATCCTGCTACTGGCTTGGGATAATACAGGCACCGAGAGACTAATGGACTGTTTTAAATTTTCTGAGCACAGTAAAAGCTTGTTCTCCAGCACGTGCCATTACATGAAGTACACTGGTTGATCAAGGGTCAGCCTGGCTGTTCCCTTTACTGTTGCATCTCTGTCAGTCTGGCCCCTCTCTCTGTGCTGCCTCTAGATTGCCTCTTGGTAAAGCATGTCCATTCCATGGTGCTGCCCAGATTTTGGTGCAGTTGCTCCTCCAGTGCTGCTACTTCTCCATGGATCCAGATGTTTCATCTGGCTTACCTCTCTATTAACCCAGACACTCCCCATGAAATGCTGGATATGTGATGTTAATAGCCAGATAACAAAGCTATGTCACTTGCAACCCAATAGTATGAATATTGACTTCTCCAATTTTAACTAATACACCCCACCCCCTCTCTCTTTCCTGTGTTTCCCACCACCCTGGTACACACCCATTTCTTTCGCAAACCTGCCCCTGTTCTCTTCCATATGTCCCTTCCCATAGGTTTATGTTTCACTTCCCTCCCTCTCTGACATCCCTTTCTTTTTATCTTTAGCCTTTGTCACTTACTCCACCCATCTGCCAAGCAAATACACCCTTGCCAATATCCACCTATCACTTACCAGACTTTGTTTCTGGCTAACCTCACTTGGTAAGTGAGACTTCCCTCACTTTTTTTAACTTTCACTCTGCTAACGCAATCAGTCTGAAGAAGGATCCCTTGAATATTATCCTGAAAAGTTACCTTTCCATTCCCTCCATAGATGCTGCCTGACCTGCTGAATATTTTGTGTTTCCCTCAGGATTCCACCATCTGTTCATCGTGTCACAAAATAACAAAGTGTTTGCTCACTGACTTTTGTATATCATTTCGTAAGCTTTATTTTAGTTACAAACAGATGCTCCATGTGTTCCCTTTAAAGACACTGAAATTGCCCCTGTTGTGTGAGCATGGCTGGCTGCAAACAGAAGAAGGGCATCATGTCCACACACCTGCTTGCCTGTGAACCACTACCTGCTGCACCTGAGGCAGAGTCTCACCCAAAGAATTGATCGTGTGAAACAGTCTAAGTTGTATTGCAGATGGACCAGAGCTGGTATAAGAAATGTTACCTCTGTGATAAAAACATTTTTGTTATATTAATCGTCAATTATTTTTTTAAACAATCACAGAATATTTTTTGAAGGAAAGCTTTTTTAACAAAAATGTGCTATTGCAACACAGACTTTTTCAGCACAGACATTGTGGGCCGATGGTCTTGTTCCTGTGCAGTACTGTTCTCTGTTCTAACAATTCATTGCAGAATTCATATCCATCAATACCCCTGAATTTGAGCTGAACCTTGGAAAAACACTTGGCATCCATTCAGCAACTCTGCCCAAAGTAGAAACTCTATTTTCAGAAATCTGATATTTTCTCATGCCGTAGTTAAAATTTTGGAGAAAATTTACAATTATTTCAGACCTGTAAATGCAGAAAATGTATGTCCAGGAACCTTTTCCACATGATGTGTTAATGAGTAGCAGAGATTTTGTTGAATAATTGCAAAGGATCAAGGAAACAGGCATAACAAACATTTCTAAGTGCGTTTCCTGTGCTGATCACTAGCATTCGGCCAATGGTTTTGAGCACAGTCTGACTCATCATTTCTCTATGTCTGCTGAAATATTATCCACGTCTTTCTTTACATATTAAAGTTTAAAAAATAAATCATTTTATTAAAAATTTAATTGTCAAATGTTCCCATTTAACAATTTTATTCAGCTCACTAGATCCACTGAAAAATGTGGATTAGATGGATATTTGTGGAGACAGAATGAACTGCAGATGCTGGTTTACAAAAAAAGACACAAAATGTTAGACTAACTCAGTGGGCCTGGCAGCCTCTCTGGAGAACATGAATAGGCATTGTTTTGGGTTGGGACGCTTCTTCAGTCTAGGATTGCAAAAATATAAGGCAATTAACAAATTATGTAGTATCAGAAGCCTCATGGTGAATGATCCAATTCGCATTGATTACGACATTTAAACTAGTGAAAAGATGCACAGAGTCTCTTGTCCATAGTAGATGAATCGAGGACCAGAGGACATAGGTTTAAGGTGAAGGGGAAAAGATTTAATAGCAATCTGAGGGGTAACTTTTTCACACAAACAGTGGTGGGTGTATGGAACAAGCTGCCAGAGGAGGTAGTTAAGGCAGGGACTATCCCAACATTTAGGAAACAATTAGACAGGTACATGGATAGGATAGGTTTGGAGGGATATGGACCAAAAGCAGGCAGGTGGAACTGGTGTAGCTGGGACATGTTGGCCGGTGTGGGCAAAGTGGACCGATAGGCCTGTTTCTTCACGGCATCACTCTATGACTCTAAAAGATTTATACTTGAATAGTTGATATCGATGTTGTTGCGTGTTGCATCGAGGTATTGATGAAATTGCACAGATACTTCATGAAAGCCTCATTGTCTACTGGGTCAAAAGATTAAATGCTTACGACTCCATAAGTTGTTAAAGAAGTTAACAAAAATTGTGATCACCCCTTGAAAATTATATGAGCAGTTGCTATGTAGTTTTCTTGTCCTGCTTCAAGGTTTAAAAGTCTGCTCCCTGTAATTTTTTTAATTTTCAATTAATCCTCCCATTCTTTCTATGTTGTTTTCTATTCCAGTTAAGGAATGGACCTGATAGGTCTTCCGCACCTTTGACCTCCCATGGAAGGATCGAACGCTATTGCGGTGAAAACCCTCCGACCACAATGTACACGACAGACAATCAACTCTTTGTACACTTCATTTCTGATGGAATTAATGAGGGGCATGGGTTCAACTTCACTTATAAGGCTTCAAGTCTTGGTGAGTGAATGAACAGATATGTGAGACATTGAATAGTTTAGACTTAGGTACACATGCGGTTTACCCAGTGCATTTCATTGCCAGAAACTTATTTCCAAATTGTTTAAGAAAATAACTGCAGATGCTGGTACAAATCGAAGGTATTTATTCACAAAATGCTGGAGTAACTCAGCAGGTCAGGCAGCATCTCAGGAGAGAAGGAATGGGCGACGTTTTGGGTCGAGACCCTTCTTCAGACCTAATCAGTTGACCTGGTTAGAATTTTATTGACATACCTGTAACATATACAGGGTAGAATTGGCCATGCAATTCAGCAGAAACCTGTCCACCTCATCTATGCTTTATTGAAGTTTGCAGACTTTTGTCCTAAAACTCCCATTCCAAAGCAGTGCCCTCTGTAATCTCTGTAATGTCCATAAAATCGAGCATCTCAGATTGTGAAGAGTAATGCACCTAAATTACAATTCTTTTTAGGTCAGTAATAACATTTGGGATTTAGCACGTTTTTCTCAATTGGCACCTTTAGAAAGTGTTGTGAAGTGTGTGCAGTTTGGAAAAAGAAGTTTAAATCCAGCAGTTGGATCCTTCTTCTTATCGAGTCCACATCACATCGGCATCTGCATACAATGGCGTCTTGCGCTTCTTGTGCGTGGTGGTGGAAAGATTGGTGGAAACAGGGCCACAACGTGAACGCACTTTCCTGGACCCCAGTTGTATCCTGTATGTGTAGGAAAGAACTGCAGATGCTGGTTTAAATCAAAGGTAGACACAAAATGCTGGAGTAACTCAGTGGGACAGGCACCATCTCTGGAGAGAAGCAATGGGTGACATTTCAGGTCGAGACCCTTTTTCAGTCAACCCGAAAAGTCACCCATTCCTTCTCTCCTGAGATGCTGTCTGCCCCGCTGAGTTACTCCAGCTTTTTGCATCTATCTTCGGTTTAAACCAGCATCTGCAGTTCTTTCCAACCTAAGATGAAACTTTGTTCTAAAATAACAATGAGAAAATAAAACTTTTGGGTGAAAGTCTCTGTAGAATCTGTATTTAGTTGGGGTATATTTTACTTTTTCCACTACCTTTAGCAATATAAATGTAAGTTCTACTGAGATGTGCTAAGTTTTAATTTTCACAGTCCTCCTCTATCAATTAATCTTACTATCAGGGGAAACTATCAGGGAGATATAGTTATTGTGATAGGCATGCTGCCATGCACTCAATTTGTCTTATTTGCAGCTCATTATGTTCTAATGAGATGACCTCGTTGCAAGTAAGAACTGAATAAATTAATTTTAATAAAGAGTCTGAACATAAAAATACTTTGGCGGATTTGATGCAAATTGTGATTATTGACTTGCTTAAGTTTTATGAATACTTGCAGATTGAACTATCTTTTATGACGTGGATCTATCAAAGTTACATTTTAACAACCAACAGACTCACAATAACTATATTGTCTGGCCAAACAGGGAACAGAGGAGTTATTGATAGAAAAGTACATCATGCAACATTCAGATGATGTAATTTGGGAACAGTGTAGAACTCCAGTGGGTAATGGATTGTTTTACTCTTATTCAAGGATGCCTTTCATTTTACTCAACCCTTCTGTGTAATATAATGGGCCAGATCATACAGTAGTAAATCTGGTCAGCATGATGAAAGAATGTTTAAATGTGCCTCTCGATACTGGAGAATTTCTGAAAGTACTTTCATAGATTGGGGATTTTTCTCAGTGAAAGCCCTGCATGAGTGTGTGGGTGTGGGTGATGACAGTGACTAACTAACCTCTTGCGGTTTTAATGTTCAGCAAAATAGAGTCCAAGCAGTTCCCCTATTATTCAGCAACAATTTTAAACTACAAAGCATTTCACTCCAGTGGCTTGGTATTCAGCAATCAATGCATGTGTATTCTCCACTACCTTTTTACTATGTCTACATTGTATACATCTACAAACGCATTCCAGCAACATTCAAAGGTGTTTTCAGCAGAAAATTCCAAACCAATGAATTTCAATATACCTGAGGAGAATATAAATTAGTACATCTCAAGCCACACAGCACACTAAACTGGGCACAAATCTTCCTTTCCTCAATCAATACCAGATTAGAATTGTAGAGGAGCGTCCATTTTTGAAGCAGGAAGAAATTTATGGACTCCTGAACTAGTTTCAATTCTTATGACTATTGTTAGCCAGCCCTTAGCTTAGGGATTTAGTAGCCCAAACCTTAATCATGCATTTTCTTTTAGTTATGTTTTAATTTAATTCTTGATTAGTAAGGGTGTCAAATGTTATGGAGAGAAGGCCGGAGAATGCAGTAGAGAGAGAAAAATATATCAGCCATGAGCGAATGTTGGAGTAGACTCGATGAGCTGAACGGCTTAATTGTGCACCTATGTCTTATGGTCTTAATTCAAATGTAGAAGCTTTAATTTTATAATCATCTAATTAGTATGCATTATTAAAACTGGTCAATATGTGGCTTTACTTGGAGTATTATTTAAATGAGCATAACAAAGGAAAACTAAAAGCTTTGATTTGTAAATATATGTATATATAACAACTCTAGACTGAAATCTCTTTCACTAGATCACTAAAGGTGGAAGTGCCAGTTGATAGGGTGGTAATTGATATGCTTGCCTTTATTGATAGGAACATTGATTACAAGAGTCAGAAAGTCATGAGACTGCTCTATAGGACTTTGGTTAGGCTGCATTTGGAGTAATGAGTGCAGTTCTAATCGCCCTGTTACAGAAAGGCTGTGGAAGTTTTGGAGAGGGAGCAGAGGAGGTTTACCAGAATGTTGCCTGAAGTAGTGGGTTTCAGCTACAGGGGGAGAAGTTGGATAGACTTGGATTGATTTCTCTTCTGGAACATCGGAGGTTGAGGGGAGACTTGAGAAGTATATAAAACTATGAGAAACATAGATAGGGTAGATAGTCAGGGTTTTCTTCCCAGGGTGGAAATGTTCAATACCAGAAAACGCAGTTTTAAGGTGAGTGGGTGAAAGTTTATTACTCAGAAGATGGTGGGGACCTGGAACGCATTTCCAGGGGTGCTGGTGGAGGCAGATATGATAGTGGCATTCATGAGGAATTTAGATAGGCATATGGAAGTGCAGGGAATAGAGGGATGAGGATCATGTGCAGATAGATGAGATCAGTTCAGGTAGACATCATGTTTGGCACAAATTTTGTGGTCCATAGTGCCCGTTCCTCTGCTAAACTGTTCTATGTTCTATGTTCCAATAACATTTGCTGCCTTATGGTGCAATTAAATTGAATGGCCTAAATATCATTACAGAATGTGGAGGTGAATTGACTGCAGGGTCAGGAACTATCAACTCTCCAAACTACCCACACTCTTACCCTCACAGCCTTGAATGTGAATGGAGAATTACTGTGCAAGGTGGACGCAGAGTAACGCTAATCTTCAATGACCTTCAATTGGAAATGCATGACCAATGCAACTACGATTATGTTATTGTAAGTCCACATTGATTTTGTTAACCATCTGATAGAAACTTAGAAGTTAATATGATTACAATCACAAAAGGCTGGTGTAACTCAGCAGGTCAGGCAACATATCTGGGGAAATCGAAGGTGCATAGGGACTTGGGAGTGCTGGTGCAGGATTCCCCAAAAGTTAATCTTCATAGTGAGAGTCAGGGAAGTTGCCAGACCCGTGGAGTTACTCCAGCCCTTTGTGCCTGTCTTTGGTTTAAACCAGCATCTGCAGTTCCCTCCGACACAGTTAATATGATTGGTTTTGTTTTCCTTGGCTTCCCTGGCTGTTGACAGGAATAGTTCAGTCAAGTTGGCTGGATCTGTTCAGACTAAAGGGCTGTGAGATTTCTCGTCCATGGGCATTCATTCTGCCCAAGAGTGCAATACAGAATGGCCTGTACCCTGGCAACAATTGAACAGGTTTGAAGGGCTGAATTGCTTAAAAAAAAAGAACATCGGTTGAAGAGCTATTCTTTAACAAAAGTGAGGTTCCCTCAAACCTTAACTATCTTTCTGGATGAAAGTAGAAGTTAAGCACTTTATTGTCAGCAGCATTCTTTAGGCAGCCTTGGGATCTCCTCTGGTTATTGCGGGGATGATGAGGGGTGGGGGAAGGTATTGACAGTGCCACCCAAAATGCATAATTTACTTGTGTCTCTGAACTTCAGCACTCAATTGCCAGAAGAGTAAATAGGGCAGGCTACATGTACTGTCCTCCCTGTATCATTTTTGTAATGTCATTAGTATTTCACCTAATACGAGAACAAACCTAGCCCCAACAATATCTTCCTGGGAGAAAAAAAAATCCAGCAAATATGCCTCCATTAAATTGAATTGTGGTACTTGATCACAGGTAGTTATCGTGCTTAATGGGCCTATGTTTGCAGAATCCATTGTGAGTCATTTTTGTTCCGTTGCCACACGGAATGCACTGAATGGTTCTGCAAGTGGACATTGTTTATATTCACTGGTCATCCATTTTGTGGCTGATCCAGCACAATGATCCATTCTCAACATATGCAGCAAGCCTTCTTGTTGATGACAGGTGAACCACCTTCTAATAATATATAAATAACACCCCATTCTAATTTTAGGACCCAGAAAAATTCAGATACCAGTGACACAGATAACAAACAACCAATAGTTGAGTTGAGTAACAACTCCATAAGCATTTAATAGCCAAGTTAATTTCTTCAGATGCCACACTGTCTGATGTGTATCAACAGGCTTCCCAATTGTAGGAGTAAACAAGAAAAGATTATTCGGTCAATTCTTCTTGGTGTCCAACGGAGATGGCGACTAATTGCATTTAAATCTCAATGTTACCAACCCCTCTCAAAGGCTAAACTAACAACAATTTTAAAAAAGCTAACTTGACCCAAATCAGGATATGCATTCTAAATCTCTCCTGTTATCAGTGGCACAATCATCTACCATGCACACACTGGTTGTTCTTAATAATGATTTATTAGGCATGTTTCAAGGTATCTGAGTCTCAATTAGTGACAACTTCAGTACTCAAAATATTGACCTATTATCATACATTAAAATGTGAAATGTAAAATGTGAATATTGTTAAGGTTCTTTGTAACATTAAAAGCAACAAGAACTGTCCTGGTTATTATCCCATTGGTTGATGATGTATCTGTCATTAGATTTACAATGGACTTCACCAGAGTTCTCCAAGATTGCAGAAATATTGTGGCATCATTGAGAGTGGCACACAAGTCAGATCATCTGGAAATACCATGCGCGTTGCTTTTGTAACTGACAGTGCTACTTCATATAGAGGCTTCGATGCAACCTACACTTCAGAGGAGGGCGCAGGTCAGTAATGTGATACTTGAAAAGTTGAACACCAAGCATCTTTTGTTATGCTATTCTTGCTTTAGCTGGGAAATGTTATAGCTGCTTTTAACTATGATCTCTCTTTATTACTTCACTTTAATAGGACTTTAATTGTTATTGCATGATTCAGTACTTGTAGAGCAATAAATTACAGAAGAAAGAGGTGGGGAGAACTGTTGGGAGTGTTGAAAGGCATTGGACAGGGTGATGGTTGGAGAAGAAAGGCTACAGTGTACGACTTCTAAATGGGGTGAGAATCCAGAAATCGAAGGTGCATAGGGACTTGGGAGTGCTGGTGCAGGATTCCCCAAAAGTTAATCTGTAAGTCGAATCAGTAGTAAAGAAATCAAACTCAATGCTAGCATTTATTTCAGGAGGACTTGTATACAAAAACAGGGATGTAATGTTGAAGCTCTATAAGGCGCTGGTAAGGCCACATTTGGAATATTGTGAGTAATTTTGGGCACCATATCCGAGGAAGGATGTTTTGGCTCTGGAGAGGGTCCAGAGGAGGTTTACAACAATGATCCCAGGATTGAGTAGGTTAACCTATGATGTGCGTTTGTCAGCACTGGGCCTGTACTCACTGGAGTTTAGAAGAATGAGGTGGGACCTCAATGAAACATATAGAATAGTGAAAGGCTTGGATAGAGTGAATGTGGAGAGGATGTTTCCATTAGTGGGAGAGTCTAGAACTAGAGGTCATAGACTCAGAATTAAAGACATTCTTTAAGGAAGGAGATGAGGAGAAATGTCTTTAGTCACAGGGTGGTAAATCTGTGGAATTCATTGCCACAGAAGGCTGTAGAGGCCAAGTCAGTGGATATTTTTAAGGCAGAGATAGATAGATAGATTCTTGATTAGCACAGGTGTCAGAGGTTGTGGGGAGAAGGCAGAGAATAGGGTTAGGAGGGAGAGATAGATCAGCCATGATTGAATGGCCTAATTCTACTGTTCCTTTTGACGTCATGACTTACAGAATAAGTCTTATCATGCTCGGCGATCGTTTCACTCAACACCTTCGCTCAGTCCGCCTTAACCAACCTGATCTCCCGGTGGCTGAGCATTTTAACTCCCCCTCCCACTCCCAGTCTGACCTTTCTGTCAAATTCATCGCTATATTTTTGTGGTATATTAAACACAAAATAGCATCTCTGAGCCCACAGTTAGCCAGCTAGAGTCGATTTGATTTGTTTAATAGTAATAGCTCTTTTTGTATTATTTGAATAAATGGTGACATCTCAAAGTAATAATATTTATATCCTTATTTCCTGCCCTACCACAAAATTCTTCTCAGCTGCATTTAAAATCACTCACTTTACTGACCAAAATACATCAGGAATTGGATAAGATTTATTTCACAAGAAAAAGTAAAATACTATTTGTTTTGACACTAGCTCAGACTTTGATAGCATCCAAATGATGAGATCTGCATTCAAGTAATTTACAGTCATCATCATGCTAAGGAAAACATTTTTCCTGGAAGATACCTCCAAAGCCATTAATGATTTTGTTCAAATCAAATATTAAATATATTTGTGGCGGTAAAGGCACACATGTGTAAAAACTGGATATTTTTGATTAACTAAAAAAGTCTGTGTTTTGCATTAAGTCCAAAACAAATCACAAAAAATTGCAAAATTGGGACATGCTTCCTTTAAGAAATCATTATGGTAGTTTGCTGCCCATTAAGAGCCAAAATCAGTCAACACGTTTAAAGGCATCTCTCTTGGGAAGCCGATGGAACATGTATCTTGTATGGTAAATCTCCTTTTCCCCTCCCCCCACCCCCAACTGACATTAGTGCCCTCTGATTACAGGTCTAACAACAAATAGAACAGTTTATGACAGACCAAGTCACAGGCACCACAATCATTATAAAGATTCTGAATTGTTCTAATTAATACTTTGTCTGAGGCTTTTTCAAACATAGAAACTATATTTTGGGAGTGGGGTAACCACTTTAAATCATGCATTACATCCATTTTACAGTGAGTTGATTATAAATTATAAATTTTCACTATATTATGTCATTAAATAATAAATATGTGCAATGTATATTGGTGACATCATCACTTGAGGAAAGCACAATGGTCAAATAAAAAGTCTATTGGACTGAACAATCCCCAGGACGTACCTGAGCCAATGAACCAAATGGAAATGCTTCAAAATGGGTGAGTTTTGCATTTTATGTGAAATTTATGCAAATCGATTCATTTTCAAGACACTAGAGTATTTCTGTGCTCATTTCTATTGTTCAGATGTAAACACGATCATGGAGAGTGGCAAGAGTACAAACTGGCATGTTTTATTAATAGCAGTAATTTAGCAATAGTTCTTCAGCTGAGCTTTCAATACAAAATGTATTTTCCTTTTATTGATTTACATCTGTTTCCTTTTCAAAATATTATATCCAATTCCTTCTTGATTGTTTCCTGACTCCTCTATAATGGATATAAATGTCTCTGTAATAACACTATATCCAAAATGTCAGCATAGTTGATGTGTTTAAGTCGAAGGTGAAATTTGAATTCATGTTCCTCTGACAGAATTGCAAACAGTATTCTCAGTTAGGCTGAAAATTAATAAGTCACAGTGGTGTTTCCTGGATCACGTAACTAATAAAACCACCTAAAAAAAATTACCAGTCAACTCTTTTTGTTCTATATCAATGCTCCAACTACATGGGTGGCACAGTGGTGCAGTGGTAGAGTTGTTGCCTTACAGCGCAAGAGACCCGGGTTCGATCCTGGCTATGGGAGCTTGTCTGTATGAGCTTGTATGTTCTCCCTGTGACCAGCGTGAGTTTTCTCTGAAATCTTCGGTTTCCTCCCACGCTCCAAAGATGTACAGGTTTGTAGGTATATTGGCATGGTATAAATGTAAATTGTCCCTAATGCATGTAAGATATTGTTAGTGTGTGGGGATCATTGGTCGGTGTGGACCCGGTGGGCCGAAGGCCCTGGTTTCGCGCTGTATTTCTTAACTAAACTAAAAAAACTAAACAACACAATCTTTGCAACATGTATGCCTTTATTGTTGCAGTAACTCTCTTGCTCATTCAAGTGTTAACTTTATTTTGTTTTATAATTTCAGTCTGTGGTGGTACCCTAATGGGCCCAGATTCTGGGGACTTTAGTTCTCCCAGTTATGATGGCACATCCAACGACAAAAATAATCTTAACTGTGAATGGGTCATCCAGAACTCCCACATTGCAAATTCTTCAATTTATATTCAGTTTACCAGTTTTCACCTTGGACAAGATCCAGATTGCCAACAGGACTACATTGAACTTCGAGTTGGTGAGTGAGTCTTGTCTATTAATTAATGAACGCATTAACTGATTACATACAATGCTATGCTTTTTAAAAATATGATACCTTATTTGCTACACCAGCCTGCCTTCTCACAATAAATAATTATGGTCAGATACTGGAAAATGTGGACCTCTTCCCATACAAAGGCAAATCTAATTAATTAACTTCACCATCTTCAATGTATCAGAACACCTTTGGTCAATTGCGATAAAGGGTATTTGAAGATCAATATCTCAGACTAGACACAAAGTTGTGGTCTGCAAGACAGTAGTGATCCCTGCCCTCCAACGTGTTCTAAGATTCGGACTATCTGCAATGGATTATGCTGAAAAAATACCGCCAACTATATCTGCACAAAATCTTCACAATTCACTGGAAGAATAAGGAATCCAGCATCAGGCCAACATCATTAGCCCAAGTTCTCTCAGTTAGTCATATCATTCATATGTCCAACACTGGACTACCAATACAAACACCCCTGTTTCAAGCTGTGCAGAGTTGCGCTTTTAATTGCCTCCTATGATAATATAAAATCTCACTTTATATCAAGGCAATTTGGAGCATATGAACGACTTCAATTTCTTTATATTGGTATATAAATTATAACGAATGCCTTATAAAAATGAATTGAAGTTTACGCATGAGAAGTTGTAATTCTAAAAACCATTACATTGTTGTAAATTTCAATATCCCTGTGCATAATTAACAATACAATACAAATTAATATGAAAATAGTCTGAAGAAGGTATCGACCTGAAATGTCACCAATTCCTTCTCTCCAGAGATGCTGCCTGTCCTGCTGAGTTACTCCAGCATTTTGTGTCTACCTTTATATGGAAACAGATATGCACACCAACATCACCTTCCTATTATGTGATAGAAATATTCTACTCACAATGAGCTTTGCAGCGCTTCCCAGGGTCTAAACAGATTCTGTTTCTACATAACTGTTTTCCATTTTTATCAGTCGATTTTGTCCCTAAGTTTATAAAATACACAAAATCACTCAGTGGTAATGATACCTCCACATTTATTTATTGTTTTACAATGGTACAGAACCAGAATGTCTCATGCTCAATGGTTGGCTTTGATGGGCTTGAGGTACCAATGGCTGTTTAACAAAATATCATTGTACAAGTATGAATAGAAATGATTACTGGTCAATTTCCAGAGAAACACTATGAAGTGAAATTCCGTGGTGAAACTGGCAGACTGTTTTTAAGAGACATTGGTGTCTGATTACTCCAGGGAAGTTACATGTAAAAACAGTTTTTTTCAAGGCTTTTTCTTGTGTGAATGTAATGTATATGGGAACTTGTTCATATATGTGGATTTGCCTATATGTCATATATCCGTAACCAGGTATGTTTGAAATTGAAGATTGTGCAATATGAACAGAAGCTTACTTTGTTTTTTTCTTCCTTAACCCCTCAGGAGATTCTAATGGTGATTTAATTGCCAGGCTATGTGGACAGACTGCTCCTTCTCCACTGCTGATTCCCTTCACTCAAATATGGGTTCAATTCATATCTAATTCACCAGTGCAAGACCTTGGTTTTGTTGCCAAATATAGCTTTACAAGTCAGTATTTTTATTCATTCAAGGGATATGGGTTTCACAAGCTGAGCCAGCATTTAATTGTCCATCCCTATTTGTCCTTGGGAAGGTGGTGGTGAGCTGCCTTATTGAACCACTGCAGCTCTTAAGATGTGGGTATTCCACAATGATGTTAAGGAGGGAGTTCCAGGACTTTTACCCAGCAACAGCGAAGAATCAGCAATATATTTCAAGATGGCATGTGGCTTGGACATATATAAGCCAGGATGGTGTGTGACTTGAAAAGCAACTTCTGGGTAGTGTTCCCTAGCTTATGTTGTCCTTATCCTTCCAGCTGGTTGAAGTCCTGGGTGTGGATGGTGTTGTCTATAAGGAGTCCTAGTGAGTTGCTGCATTGCATCCGGTTGATGGTACAAACTGTTGCTCCTGTATGATGGAGGGTGTAAATGGATGTGGAAGGAGTGCCTAAGAAGCCAGCTGCTGTGTCCTATATGGTGTTGAGCTTCCTGTGTGATGTGGAAGTGTATTCCATCATACACCTGATTTGAGTATTGCAGACTTTGGATGGGCTTTGGTGTTAGGAAGTTAGTTATTTGCCACACGACTCTTAGCCTCTGACCTCCTCTTGTAGCCACATTATTTGTGTAGTTACACCAATGAAGTTTTGGGTCAATTGTAACCTTCAGGAAATTCACACTTTGGGATTTGATTATGTTGAAAATATCCATTGACGTTGCCTCCACAGCCATCCACAGATTCACCACCCTCTCACTGAAAGAAATTCCTCCTCATCATCTTTCTAAAGGGACGTCATTCATTCGTTCTATGCCTGTCCCGCTGAGTTACTCCAGCATTTTGTGTCTCTCCACATCCAAGTCTTACTGTAGACATCTCACTTGCTGGAAGACCAACACATTTCGGCAGATCAAAGACTATTTTGACCAAATTGTCGTAAGTCAGGAGCTGAGTAACTTTTTAGCAGAAAAAGCAAGCTATTATTGAACAAGCGTCACTTTATAGCACAATCAATTATCTCTTCCATCACCTAACTGATGATTGAGAGTGGAATAACGGGGCAGTAATTAGCTAAGTCGAATTTGACTTGCTTCTTGTGCACATGACATATCTCAGCATTTCCCAAGTCAAAATAATTCCTGATTGAATATTCTTCCCTGGAGTGTATAACCTCAGTATGTAAATAACATTGAGACACAAGGAACAGCAGATGCTGGTTTACAAAATAAAACACAAAGTGCTGGAGCAACTCAACGGTCGGGAAGCATCTGTGGAGGACATAGATAAGCGATATTTCTGGTCTGAACCCTACTTCAGCCAGGCAGTTATAAATTTCCTAATTCTTTTTAATGCATGATATTTAATTGGTCACACAAAGTGTATTGATTTCAACACTTATGTTGGCTTCTTTGGCTTCTTAGTATTAAATCACAACTGGAGGGACCTGCATAGTTTAGATATTTTCAAATTACTTCTGTTTATAAGGTACAACGTTTTGGTAGGTGACCTTGTTTTTCAAAGATTGTTTGAATTGATTGTATGGAATGACTAAATGAGTCCAAGGTTGTAATTTCCTGTGAGAATTTAATAGATAACCGGAGCTAAGCAACAACTTTTCCCTGTGAAAATAAATGAGTTAATTTTGTTGGTTTCCAATTGTGTTTACTCTGCTTAATTTGCTAATAACACATTGACACAATTGTAGGCTGCTTTCTTCTAGTTTTTCACTGTACCGGCTTTGAGACAATCATTCAGGGTTAAAAAAAGTAGAGAACGATTTATTGTGCACTGAAGAAGAGTTGACTTTTATCCTCAAAACATTTCTTATGTTTCAAATGCTCTCTGTGGATGTGCTTCTCTTTGTTTGGAGCGAGTCATTGTCACTGTGGCACTTGTAACCCAATTACTTCTTTTGACATGAGTTATAACACATTTACTGAATCAGAAATTTTAGTTCAGTAGGAGACCATTTGGCCTTTGTGCATGTTTAGTGCTACATTGTCACCAGAACTTTCTTCTCAAATCCTATTTTACCACTAATTCCCTTTATCCTGTAATATTTTATCCTTAATCTAATTTTTATAACTCATTCAATTTTTTTCATTAATTACAACATTGACAACTTAAGTAACCTTGCATGTTAAAATAAATCCTAATAATGCAAGACACTTTCATTTAGGTAGTTCCTCTTTAACATATTTAATTATATTACATCCATTTAGAATGTGGTGGCATTCAGACCGGGGAGAGTGGATTCATTTCAAGCCCCAACTTCCCATCACCGTACAACTCTTTGACCCACTGTGCATGGATACTGGAGGCCCCAGAAGGACACACAATAACTGTAAGTCTGTTTCAGGAATGAACTATGCAGACATTTTCTGCAGAGGTTAAAAGTATTATTTCACCTTATTTGTACAGGCAGTTCTCCACAGATAGCTGGCCAACATGTGGCTGTCAGTGCATTTCAGTTATTTTGGAATACTGCACTTTAACAGTAATCTTTGTTATCCCTACTCTGAAATGCACTGTAACCTCAATAAATGGCATCATTCTTGCCTTATCGGGCGGGGGGGGGGGGGGGGGGGGGGGGCGGGGTTGATGTAAATCCTCTCCTAACCTGTCCTAACCTAGACATTGCATGATAGATATACCTCTTCGGGTGCTCACATGCAGGATATATATGTCGGCCACTGCTTTGATGGCTCCTTCCCCTAACCTATGGGGTAGATGCAGAAGTAGAGATGGGGACTCTACTAGTAGCATGCTACACAAAAATAATTCCATTATGTTCCGCTCTGATTATCTGTAAAGTAATGTCATGGAAGATTAATTTGTACTCTAAAACGTTTTGTATTACTTATGTTTTTCCACTCACAGCTGAGCTTCATTCACTTCAACTCAGAGCATCATTTAGCGTGTGATGGCGGCTCTGTTACAATCTTGAATGGTGGTTCCTTCAACTCCCCGATCATTGGCCAATACTGTGGCTCCACTCCAGTTAAGGAAATTAAGTCTGGCTCAAACAAGTTGTTCATCTTCTTTCATTCTGAGCACAGTGTGCATCAGGGTGGTTTCTATTCCACATGGAAGACCGATTCACTAGGTAAGAGAAACAACTTCGATAAGAGTAGTTATCACTTTGGAACTCCACTACAAAGTGTTTATTGGCTCGATCCAATTCTAGGGCTTATATAACCTTCAAAATTTGAGCAGAACAATTGTTGGCCATTGACAAAATCCTGAATATGTACTGCAGTAGTCAGAAGCAGGCACTTAAATCGTTTACTATTTTACTTTTCTTTTAACTTTACTAGCCTAATGAGAGAGAATGCTCTATGTATTACTTATGATTTTGACAAGTACTTAAGTGGATTTTGACAAGTACTTAAGTGGATTTTGAGAGTAGATGGGATAACCCAATGAACAAGGAACAATCCATTTTCAGTGCATTGACACTGAGGGGTATTAATGTCTGGCACAGTTTTAATGTACTAAAAGCAAGCTTGGGACGTCTGGACAAGTTCCAGCTCAACTTAATCACCAGAAAAATGAGATCATAATTCAAAAGCCTTTCAGACATAACCTCACTTTTTGAGGAGCTGCCCGCTAGAAGATTATTTATCAAAGGGGGTCATCAATGTTCAGGGTAACATTATTCCCTCATAATTAACAGCTGTGCTATTATACATTAGAAAAATATCTCAAAACACTTATAAGGCACATCATAACAAGTAGCAAATATTGCCTTGGAAATATTCTACTGCTGCAAGGTTACATTACAAGTGCTCTACTTCCTCAATTAACTTCTTCATTTGAAATACAGTTTGATATTAAGTAAACTAAACAGTGCAAATCTACACTGATTTAAACATACAGCCAATGGAACTTGCCTATGCCACTGTTATAGTCCTTAAAAGTTCCCCATCTTGTTATAATATGAAACGCTGATTCAAAAGTGAGGGCTTTAATAAATTTGCACCAAAAATATTTTTGCTTACTTGGGCCAATTCTTTGACTTCACCTTTTAATCTGTGTACGTCAATAAATTCTTATGACAAATCCAACCCTAAACCCTGCACAATTAACTGTTTATTGGATAATGACAACAATCGTCAATAAGCCAAGGAAAGCTTCCTGTTATTTTCCATTCTAGCAGATGTTTTAAAGAGATAAAATGCACTGGAAGAAAAAGTGATAAAAATATAGTCAACAACAAAATATGCAGCACATCTTATCAGTAATAATCTTGTTATTGGTAGACTGGCAGCAATAGTGGAGTCCTAATTGTCATAATCTCTAAATGAATAGTTCAAGCGCCAGGTGTGCCTTCTGTTCCGCTCTTGAATATTGTCAGTGCCAATGTTGTACACACAAATATTGCACTCCCCAGCTATAAGTTTCTGTTTGCTATAAATTGATTGAGTATGAATGGAAACTGAATTTGTGTTTTTGGAATCTGAATTATAATCCCACCATTCACAAAAACAGATCAACCATTGTCCATATTACAATTCTTCCACCTTTCTTATCTTTTGGTCTTTATATCTTGGTTTACATAGAAGCAAGAATAATGTTGTCCACCTATAATAGGATACTACTATCTATACTACTATACTACTATACTATCTATTTGAATTTCTTATTAGCTAAAAATCAGTTTATCAGGATGTTTTTGTGAACCAAAATTAAAATTGCTTATTAAAAATAAAGTGCTATACTGCATAAATCATTTCAATTTAGTAACATTTCGGCTAAAAAGGTGTTGCACACCTACTAGCTTCTGACTGAGAAATTGAAATTTGGAATCTCACAACCATCTGACTCCATTAAAATTAATGTTGAAGTTATCCCTGTGCTAGATTGCACCCAGCACCGAATGTTTGTATGGATTCCCCACCATAAATGATGCATATCTCTCTCAATGTCTCAACAGAGTTTAATTCAGATAAATGGAAGCTGTTGCATTTGATAGGAAAAACCAGAGCAAGACTCATACTCAGAGCAAGGGCCCTGAGAGGTGTTGTAAAACAGTGAATGTGGGGTGCAGGTACATAGCTCCATGAAGATGGTTACATGGGTAGACACGGTTGCATTCATTGATAAGAATATTAAGAACAGGAGTTGAGACCTGTACAAGATGTTGGCAACATCGTATTTCCAGTACTCTGTGCAGTTGTGGTCACCTTGTTGCAGAAAGGGTATCTCTAAAATGGAAAGAATCCAAATAAGTTCAATAAAGATGTTACCAGGTCTGGAAGGTTTGATTTAGAAGGAATGGCTGGATAGGTTGGGTCTTCTTTCCCTGGACAAACAGACCTTATAGAGGTACATAAAATTATGAGGGGTATAGATAAGGTGAACTGCCATAATCCTTCCCCCCAGATTAGGGGAGTCAGAAATGAGATAGCGTAAGAGGGAAAAGACTTAAAAGAGATCTGAGGGGCAACATTTTTAGCCAGAGGTTGATGTGCACATGGAACAAGCTGACAGAGGAAGTGGTAGAAATGAGTACAATAGTGATATTTAAAATACACTTACTCAGATACATGGATAGAAATAGTTTGGAGAGCTATGGGGAAGGCACCAGCAAATGGGAGTAATTTGATTAAGCTACTTGGAGGCCATGAACAAGTTAGGTTGAAGGGCCTGTTTCCATGCTACGTAGTTCTATGACTGTATAACTGAAGGGTGGCACAGTGGAAGAGTTGCTGCCTTACAGCTCCAGAGACCAGGGTTCGATCCTGACGATGGGTGCTATCTGTGTGAAGTTTGTAAATTCTCCATGTGACTGCATGGGTTTTCTCCGGGTGCTCCAATTTCCACCCATATTTCACCGAAACATACACATTTGTAGGTTAATTAGCTTTGGTAAAATTGTAAATTGTCCCTAGTGTTCAGGATAGTGCAAGTGGTGGGGTGATCACTAGTCAGTGCAGACTCTATGAGCCGACCAGCACTATCTCTAAAGTCTAAAGACTGCAAAGCTGGATTCCATGGATAGTGTTTGTAACAGTGAATTGCACACCTTAATTTCTGTATTTCTATGTTTGGGAGAAAATCCAGATGCTGCTTATAGATATATGGGAATTAAAAATCCAGGCCATCAACTGCCTTTCTTTCAAGAGAGAGTCAACATCAGTCTGAAGAATGATCCCAACCCGAAACGTCACCTATCCATGTTTTTCAGAGATGCAGCCAGACCTGCTGAGTTACTCCAGCACCTTGTGCCTTTGTGTAAACCAGCATCTGCAGTTCCTTGTTTCTCTATATCAACATTTTATTTTTAATTTCAGATTCCTAGCATGACTGGGAATTTCCTTAATAATTTAGCTGGCATGTTTTAGAGGAACTGCAATCCTAAATATGATTATGTTTCCTTTTTTTCTAGGTTGTGGTGGCTATTTTCATGCAGAAAGTGGCTCTTTCAAATCACCAAACTGGCCACAGAATTTTCCAAGTAACAGTGAATGTACATGGAGGATTGTAGGACAAGAGAGCAAACATTTTGAGATCACGTTTGATAAGAATTTCCAAATTCCACATAGCACTGAGAACTGTGGGAGCAGCTATGTGAAGGTTAGTGCCCTGCAAAACCCCCCCAGAATTGTTGGAATGTAAAGAGTCAAGATAATGTTCATCCCATGCCATGTGTTGAGTACTTAAGATAGGATACGATAGAACTTTATTTATCCCATGAGGGAAATTGATCTGCCAACAGTCATAAAAACAAAAAATACATGAAACATGAAATTAAAGTGGTGAGTGGAAAGACTTAGGGGGATGCGCAAAGATTTGGGGGGGGGGGGGGGGGGGGGGGGGTGGGAGTCAGTCTACCCCATGACAGAAGGGGGAGGAGTTGTAACATTTAATAGCCACAGGGAAAAGGATCTCCTGTGGTGTTCTGTCCTGCATCTTGGTGGAACCAGTCGTTGATGAAGGTACTCCTCAGGTTGACCAGTATGTCATGGAGGGGGTGAGATGTATTGTCCAGGCAGTTTAAGGAGCATCCTCCCCAACAAGACCACCTCCCATGAATCCAACTCCGCCTCCAGGACAGAGACAGCCTTCCTATTGAGTTTGTTGATCCTATTGACATCCGCAGCCATCATCCTGCGGCCCCAGCACACGGCAGATGGCAATAGCTACCACCAATTGGTAGAACATCTGCAGCATCTTACTGCAGACATTGGAGTGGAGCCTTCTCAAAAAGTACAGCCGGCTCTGTCACTTCTTGTACAGGGCCTCAGCGTTCCTGGAGCAGTCCAGTTTACTGTCCAGGTACACTCCAAGGTATTGGTACACTCCTAGTAAACTGCACATCCACACCATTGATGGAGACAGGGGACAGGGGTGTTCCTCTCCTCCTAAAGTCCACCACCAGCTCCTTAGTCTTGTGTATTGAGCTATAGATGATTCAGCCCACACCATTCAACAAAGTCATTGACTACACCTCTGTATTCAGCATCCCTCCCTTCACTGATGCAGCCCACAATTGCAGAGTCATCTGAAAGCCTCTGCAGGTGACAGGAGACGGAGTTATATCTGAAGTCCGAGGTGTAGATGGTAAATAGGAAGGGAGGGAGGACCGTTCCCTGTGGAGCCCCTGTGTTGTTCACCACCATGACTGAGACACAGCTGTGTAGCCTGACATATTGTGGTCATCAGTGTGCGACCTAGTCTGTGATCTCAAAACAGCCCTGTAGAGCATCATAGGCCTCCTGTGACCACCTCCTCACTGACCTTGTGGTCACAGGCAGCCTCTGGACCATTGGGTTGTATCTGAGTAGGAGGTATATCAGATTGTGGTCAGATCTTCCCAGTGGCAGAAGGGCTATGGAGCTGTACGTACGCCTTTTAACATTGGCATACAGCAGGTCCAATGTTTTCATATCCCTGGTGGGGCAGTCAACCAACTGAGTGAAAGTGGGTAGGATCGCGTCCAAAGTCACATGGTTGAAATCCCCCGACACAAAATACTGGAGTAACTGCGCGGGACTGGCAGCACCTCCGGTGAGAAGGAATGGGTGAGGTTTCGGATCCAGACCCTTCTTCAGACTGTAAAATCTCACCTTTCTTCTTCGGGTCTCAATCTGAAACGTCACCCACTCCTTCTCTCCAGAGATGCTGCCTGTCCCGCTGAGTTACTCCAGCAATTTGTGTCTTTGGTTTAAACTAGCGTCTGCAGTTCCTTCCTACACATGACTGATGAGATCAGTGAATTGCAGACTTATCCGCAGACGGGGCAGAGGGTGGGTGACAGTGTGGGCGAGTGGGTAGTTTGTGAGGTGCGGTGCTCCTTTTGGCACTTACGCAAGGCTTCAGCAAGCACACAATAAATGCCCTGGGCGTTTGGTAGAAAGCCCTGGGATGCCCTGGAAAGGTGAGTTTCTCCACTTTGACCAGTCATGGACAATGCATTTCTTCAAGGATGTTTAGTTCACATGCTTGATTCAGTCTGAAGAAGGGTCTCGACTCGAAACGTCACCCATTCC
Source organism: Rhinoraja longicauda (assembly GCF_053455715.1). Classification (NCBI taxonomy): domain Eukaryota; kingdom Metazoa; phylum Chordata; class Chondrichthyes; order Rajiformes; family Arhynchobatidae; genus Rhinoraja; species Rhinoraja longicauda. The sequence continues at coordinate 33,003,380 of NC_135954.1, forward strand.
TTCTCTCCTGAGATGCTGCCTGACCTGCTGAGTTACTCCAGCATTTTGTGCACGAAACTCTCAGAGAGAAGTTATGAAACCTAAATCAGCAAACCCATCTTTTCAATAGACATAAAATGCTGGAGTAACTCAGCGGGGCAGGTAAGATCTCTGGAGAGATTTTTAGATTTAGATTTAGAGATACAGCGCGGAATCAGGCCCTTCGGCCCACCGAGTCCGCGCCGCCCAGCGATCCCCGCACATTAACACTATCCTACACACACTAGGGACAATTTTTACATATTACCCAGTCAATTAACCTACATACCTGTACGTCTTTGGAGTGTGGGAAGAAACCAAAGATCTCGGAGAAAACCCACGCAGGTCACGGGGAGAACGTACAAACTCCATACAGACGGCGCACGTAGTCAGGATCGAACCTGAGTCTCCGGCGCTGCATTCGCTGTAAGGCAGCAACTCTACCGCTGCGCCACCGTGCCGCAGAGAGAAGGAATGGGTGACGTTTCGGGTTGAGACCCTTCTTCAGACTGTTTTCATATTAATTTTTATTGTATTGTAAATTAGACACAGGAATAATGAACCATACAAACATTTGCTGTCTTAAAGTGAGTGGCAGTAAGGTCATTTGAAAGCTGAGGACTCTCCTAGATATGGAGATCATCTTTTTCTTTATAACAAGATCATCACTGACTGATTTACATTTTGCAGAAAGACTTGTGTCATAGAAACATAGAAAAATAGGTGCAGGAGTAGGCCATTCGGCCATTTGAACCAGCACCACCATTCAATATGATCATGGCTGATCATCTAAAATCATTCCCCCATTTCTGCTTTTTCCCCATACCCCTTGATTCCTTTAGCCCTAAGAGCTAAATCTGTCTCTCTCTTGAAAACATTCAGTGAATTGGCCTCCACTGCATTCAGTGGCAGAGAATTCCACAGATTCACAACTCTCTGCATGAAGAAGTTTTTCCTCATCTCAGTCCTAAATGGCCTACCCCTTATTCTTAAACTGTGACCCCTGGTATCTAGCCTGTCCAATTCTTTAAGAATGTTATATGTTTCTGTAAGATCCCCTTTCATCCTTCTAATTTCCAGTGAATACAAGCACAGTCAACCCATTCTTTCATCATATGTCAATCCCGCCATCCCGGGAATTAATCTGGTGAACCTGCGCTGCACTCCCTCAATAACAATAATGTCTTTCCTCAAATTAGGAGATCAAATTTGCACAAAATACAGGTGTGGTCTCACCTGGGCCCTGTACAACTGCAGTAGGACCTCCTTGCTCCTAAACTCAAATCCTCTCACAATGAAGGCCAACATGCCATTAGCTTTCTTTACTGCCTGCTTTACCTGCATGCTTACTTTCAGTGACTGATGTACAAGCACACCCAGGTCTCGTTGCACCTCCACTTTTCCTAATCTGAAACCATTCAGATAATAATCTGCCTTTCTGTTCTTGCCACCAAAGTGGATGACCTCACATTTATCGTCATTATACTGCATCTGCCCACTCACCCAACATATCCAAGTCACCCTGCAGTCTCATAGCATCCTCATCGCAGCTCACACTGCCACCCAGCTTTGTGTCATCCGCAAACTTGGAGATGTCACATTTAATTCCCTCATCTAAATTATTAATATATATTGTAAATAACTGGGGTGCCAGCACCGAGCCTTGCGGCACCCCATTAGTCACTGCCTGCCATTCTGAAAAGAACCCGTTAATTCTTACTCTTTGCTTCATGAACCATACTGTGAGTTTTTACTTTATTTCTTTTTTTGTTCTTTCGCTTTTTCACACACATACATTTTATTGTTTTACATATATGCACATGTATTTTCTATGCACATGCAAATAATTATTTTCTCACTACTTTAATTCCACATGAATGGAATTAGCTGAATACATAAGCTTCCATAATATAAATGGCCATTAAACATTCCATAAATTCATGCCTGGATTTGGATTTGTACCTCTACAACTTGTGAATGACAATAAACTTCTATTTAGTAGTTACGAAGTGGAATGTAGCATCCAGATGTGAAAACAGCTTGTAAAGAAATGTTGAAAAAATGTGTTCATTAAATTTCTTAGTCATAAACCCCTAACTTTGTTAAGTGTATGATAAACAAAGAAAGTTCTGATTATACTGTTGAATCACAAGACTATTCTATGTGTCATTCATTGAAATGGTCATACATTTTGCCTGAGGCATGATGCCAAAAGAGATACTGTGGCCCAATGGGTCTGTTCCTGTTCTGTACTCTTCCAAGTTCTAAAAAGAGGAAATCTGAAAATGATGCATCTTTTGCTTCTTCATCGTGGTTCTTTGATATACACGATATTTTGCATTGGCTTTGCCAAGTACAACATATGTTTAAAATTTCTTAAAATGCCTGTGCTGCTTAGTAAAATACATGGAACTGAATTAACAGGGGCAACTGTAGAGTTGCTGCCTTAGAGCACCAGAGACCCGGATTTAATCCTGACTACAGGTGTTGTCTGTACGGAGTTTGTACGTTCTCTCCGTGACCATGTGGATGCGCCTGTTTCCTCCCACACTCCAAAGTGTAGGTTGTAGGTTAATTAGATTGGTAAAGATTGTAAATTGTCCCGAGTGTTTGAAGGATAGTGTAAGTGTGTGGGGATTGCTGGTTGGCACAGACTCGCTCAGCTGAAGAGCCTGTGTCTCTAAACTAAAAATGAAACCAAACTAATGAGAATCAAAGAAAGCTTGGATCAGATGCCATTTATCTTCAACATCGCAGTACCTTTAATATGTAGGAAGGAACTGCAGATGCTGGCTTACACCGAAGATAGACACAAAATGCTGGAGTAATTCAGCAGGTGAGGCAGCAGACCTGGAGAAAAGGAATAGGTGATGTTTCAGGTTGAGACCCTACCTTTAATATGTTTAGCTTAGTTTAGTTTTGAGGTACAATGACAACCTTTTTTGTTGCATGTTATCCAGTCAGCGGGAAGGCTACACATGATTACAATCAAGCCATCCATAGTGTACAGATACAGAATAAAGGGTATAATGTTTAGTGCAAGATAAATCCCAGTAAAGTCAAATTAAAGTCCAATCAGTGAAGAAGCCTCTAACGTCTCATCAAAAGAGGATAAATTTGAACAAGACATGAATCCAATGCTATTGGCAGTGCTCCCTACAAGCATAAACTAACATTATTAAATCTGCTTTTAATTAATTTTGAAGATATTGATATTGTTTCAGTATCTGTCATAAAGACAGATTTACAAACCTAAGTCTATTCCACAGGGTTCAATGGACATTTAAAAAAGCAATCGTATTTCATGGATCAACGCAAGTTGTATCTAGCCATGGGAACAGAATATTACTTCACTGACATAAAACTATGTAGTTCATGGGGAGATCATTCTCTTGATTCATTGAGAGCCAAAGTTCAATTTTAAGGTTTGCAAGCAAGGCTCTACGCTGTTTAACCCTCTATGAACTGATTCCAGACTTCTGTTTTGGAATTGAACATCACTTTTTGTCCCCCCCTTTCTATTGTTAGTTCCTCTGAAGAAACCAGTTTGATAGTTTAGCTTGCTATAATTATAGCGCTCATTACCTTTTTTTTGACTTGTGATTTAGTCTTGTTATTTAAGTTCATGCCATGTTGCATCAGATTACAGACAATGGGATGATCCACAAAGGCTTCCTTGTGAACACAGTCTTTTCACATTGGGTACAAACTTCTGTTTGGAAAGTGGACATGCATACAAATGAATTGAAGCAGGCTGTAGGGCACTCAGCTTCTTCTCAGGCCTACTTCGTCATTTTAAAAGATCAGGGCTGATCCAATTGTAATGAATTGTAAAAACTAAAGCTTCTAAAAAGCGATGAATAAGTATTTGTAAAATAATTAGATTTAAATGAAAAGAATTGACACAATTGATTATTTTTACAAGTGCCTTTGCATGTTCTATTACATTAAAGGTGCTCCTGATTTCAGAACCTGTCCAAAGACACTATCTGGTCCATCCCTTTTCCAAAAGCTTACTCTCATAAAAGCAGATCTTATTTGTGCCACCAAGATGTATGGGACAGAGCAGCAGACGATGGGAGTATGTGCATTTGTGGAACTTTATTGTCTATTCACAATGGACCTGAAAGGCATTAAGATCATCCAGTGGAGATGCACCAGAAATTGCCCCAGATTTTGTCTATGATGATGTTCATGACCTGCCATACTTGCCTGGTATCTGTTTGATTGAATTGAGCCACCACCTTGTTCTGGAATTGTTTCTTGGCATTCCATGAACCAGTCTTTATCAATGGGTCGGTGGTGGACAATGTCAACAACTTCAAGCTGCTCAGCCATATCTTAGAATAAAAGGGAGGTCTAGAATAAAAGGGAGGCCAATTAAAACTGAGGTGAGAAGAAATGTTTTCACCCGGAGAGTTGTGAATTTGTGGAATTCTCTGCCACAGAGGGCAGTGGAAGCCAAATCACTGGATGGATTTAAGAGAGAGAGTTAGATAGGGGCTAGTGGAATCAAGGGATATGGGGAGAAGGCAGGCACGGGTTATTGATTGGGGACGATCAGCCATGATAACAATGAATGGCGGTGCTGGCTCGAAGTGCCGAATGGCCTCCTCCTGCACCTATTTTCTTTGTTTCTATGTTTCTAAGATCTGCCCTGGGCCCTGCACATTGATGCAATTATAAAGAAAGTCTGCCAATGCCTCTACTTCCTTAGAAGATTGAGGAGATTCGGTATGTCGACGAATAATCTCTTGAACTTCTACAGGTGTACGGTAGAGAACAAAAATTAATTACATCACAACCTGGTTTGGTAACTCGAATGCCCAGGAATGAAGGAGATTACAAAAAGTGGTGGACATTGCCCGGTCCATCATGGTCGCTGTTGTTTGTCCTTCGGGTTCGAAGATGACCATGACTTCACTTTCAGTTGGAGGATTGGTGACTGTGGGTCCCGAAGTGACTGGTGAGGCCAATCCGGGCCCGGAAGGCACGCCCACATGTAGGACACAAGTGGATGGGTGCTGCAGTGGAAGTGGAGGTAGCGCGGGCCTTGCGCGCGGTGCGTTTCCTCTGGGCCTCTGCAGTGCGTCTGTTCTCTGCTGCACGGGCTCCTGTGGTGAGCTTGCTACGCCAGGTTGAACGGTCCAGAGCAAGAGACTCCCAAGTGCTGAGGTTGATGTCCAAGTCTCTGAGGGACACTTTGAGACAGTCCTTAAACCGTTTCTTCTGTCCTCCTACTGAGCGCTTGCCCTGACACAGTTCTCCGTACAGAAGCTGTTTTGGCAGTTGACTCTCGGGCATTCTGACGACATGGCCTGCCCATCTGACTTGGGCTTTCCGTAGGAGGGTGTGGACGCTGGGGATTCCGGCCCGTTCCAAGACCTCTGTGTCGGGAATTTTGTCCTGCCACCTGATGTGAAGGAGTCTGCGTAGGCAGCTCAAGTGAAAGTGGTTGAGCTGTTTGGCATGTCTGCTATAGACAGTCCAGGTCTCACTGGCATAGAGAAGAGAGGCGAGTACCACTGCACGGTAGACCTTCAGCTTGGTGGTAAGGCCGAGTCCTCTCCGCTCCCATACATTCTCACGGAGTCATCCAAAGGCAGCGCTGGCCTTGGCAATCCTGTTGTTGACCTCAGCGTCAATGTTCACCACTCGCGAGAGTGTATTACCCAGATAGGTAAAGCTGTCGACTGCCTGTAGATTCTGCCCCTTCACCGTGATGTGTGGTTCCTGGTAGGGCTTTCCAGGCGCGGGCTGGTACATAACTTCAGACTTTTTGGTGTTAATGGAGAGACCAAAGTTGTCACAGGCCTGTGAGAAGCAGTCCATTTCATGCTGCATCTTCTGCTCTGTGCTGGCGTTGAGGGCGCAGTCATCAGCAAACAAGAAATCTCTGATGATGGTCTCCTTCACCTTTGTAACAGCTTGCAGGCGCCTGAGGTTGAACAGCCTGCTGTCAGTCCTGTACCTGATGTGTATTCCATCTTGGCAGTTACGGAAGGCATCAGTCAGCATGGCAGAAAAGACCATGCTGAAGAGTGTTGTTACTGATCTCCCGACCGTCGAAGCCATCAGGCCACTATTCAAAAGGCAGCCAGCATTATCAAGCTGGCCCTCTTCTCATTTCACTCCTGCCATCAGGAAGAAAGTATAAGAGTTTGAAAATCATGACCTCCAATTCCAAGAACAGCTTCTTTCCATCAGGCTCCTGAATACTGGAATCACCAACGAAACTATGAACTACAAACTGAAAAACTGTCTTTGTAGCACTAACATTGGGGTTTTTAGTATATTGAACTTTTTTTGTTTATTACGTTATCTATTGAGGATCAGTATGGGACTAGTGTAGCTGGGACATGTTGGCTGGTGTGGGCAAGTTGGACTGAAGGGCCTGTGTCACACTCTATGTCTAACACTGTTTTTCTATTGTCGATCAGACAATTTTTTAAGCCCTGATATTTAACTTCATAGATCTTGAAGGTGAGAGAGTAACTTAAGGAAAGTTTATGAGTAGTTACCTCTACTAAACTACTAAGTTATTTGTGCAGAGTCCAAAGTTTGTTTTTATTTAAAATCTGATCATTTGGAAGAGGTAGATTTTGCTGGCATGAGCTGCCCACCCCAAATTGCTCCTGAACTAAGAAGGCAGTTTGAAAGAAATCTAGAAATTACTGAAAGGACCTGAATTACTTTCTCTCATGAAGAAAATGATTCATTTCTCATGTTATCATTGACTCTTTTTTCGGCAGAACATGGAAGAAGTCATTTGGACCACTGTGTTTACAAGAAACCTGGGCACATGGTTCTTTCTGTTATGAAGGCCCCTTTCATATGGTTAATTTCCTCATGATGAAGCAAAGGGTAGCTGTGATGAGGGAATTGCACCATTCAATTGGGCTGAAGGGCCAGTTTTCATACTGTATCACTAAACTAAACTGAAAACTAAACTAAATTGAACAGCATGCATGCTACTGGATCACAGTCTACATATTGGATACACTCCGCATCAAAGGAAAATGAAAACATTATTCAAACTGAAATAATTATTTTCCTTCTATTTCTACAGATGTGGGGTGGAATTTCAGAAACTGATGAAAGCTTGTTGGCTACACTTTGTGGAAACACTGCTCCTCCTAGCCCTGTCATCGCACCAGCTAACGTTGTGTCAGTCCGGTTTCAGTCTAAAGGCAGCACCGGAACTGGCTTCTCCGCATCTTTCACCAACCGTAAGTCAGTATTTTTGAAGCAGTTCAAGAAAATGTATTCTGGTTTGCATGCAGAGGATACCAAGCAATGGTTTGAGTATTATTAGCTGTTTTTAAATCTTGATTGGTAAGGGTGACAGGGGTTATGGGGAGAAGGCAGGAGAATGTGGTTGATAGGGAAAGACAGATCAGCCCTGATTGAATGGTAGAGTAGACTTGATGGGCCGAGTGACCTAATTCTGCTCCTGTAACTTAAGAACTTATTTAATAGTGTTAACATTTCGATTTATTATTGTCAAGTATACTGAAGTATAGTGAAAAACATTGTTTTGCATGCTATCAAATCCGATCAATTAACACTATACGTAAATACAATCAAGACAAACTCAAGTACAATAAGTAGAGCAGTGGGAAAGACACAGAATGCAAGATATAGTTCTCAGCACCAGTGACAAACTACAATGTCTGCAGTGGGTAGAGGCCAATCTGATAGTACCCTAGCTTATGGATGAACCATTCAGAAGTCTGATATCAAGATATAAGGGGAAGAACCTATTCCTGAATCTGGTCGTGCTCGTTTTCAAGCTTCTGGATCTTCTGTTCGATGGGAGCGGAGCGAAGGAGGAATGACCCGGGTGGGACATCTTTGACTATATTGGCTTCTTTTATGGAGTAGCATGAGGTACAAATGGAGTCAACTGTGGGAGTCTGGTCTGTGTAATGAACTAGGCTACATTCACAATTCTTTGCGATTTCTTGCGGTCTTGGCCAGAGCTGTGATGCAACCCGGCAGTAAGCTTTCCAGGGGCATCTGTCGAGATTTACAGGTGGAGAGAGATTTAAAACAGTAGAGTGATTGTGTTCGAAAATGGCAGATCATCCTCTGTGACCAGCATGCAAAGAGAGGCCATGCTTATCGTGAGATAGATACTTTATGGTTGGCATACACTTGGTGGGCCAAAGGGGCTCATCTGTCCAAAATGACTCAATGGGAACCATTGTGCTGTGCTAGGTTACTAGCTATTGAGTTGTTCACATCACCTTTACAGCATAAAGGGATCTTGTCTTGGCAACCCCCAATGCTAGCATCACTGACTGCAAACTTCAGGGAGGTCTGCCACCCTGGAATAACAAGATGTTTGTGCCCACACAAAGATTTCATTGAAAATCGCAACATATAACCTGAATATTAGAAGTTCTGATTTGAACATATGAAGATAGATTATATTAACTCCAGATGTGTTCTACTTTGTTTTAGGATGTGGGGCCAATTTTACTTCTTCTGCTGGACGTATTATGTCACCGAACTACCCAGATCGCTATGATCCAAACCTAAACTGTGAATACTTGATCAATGGTGCCAGTCATCAGTTTACAATTCTACAGTTTGAAGCATTCAGTATGGAAGGTATGATTCAGACTTGTAATGTTTTGTTGACAGTCATCTATATACAATACACAATACAATATATCTTTATTGTCATTGTACAGGGGTACAACGAGATTGGGAATGCGCCTCCCATATGATGCAATAAATCAATTAGCTAATCAGTATTAATTTAAACAACCCAATGAAACAAATGAGAACAGTTTTAAAACAGAATAAAGTGCAAGTAGATCTGTGCCAGTTCATTGTGCGATGTGACCATCCAGCTCAGCAGGACAGGTTCATAGCAGCTATGGCCCTGGGGATGAAGCTGTTCCTGAGTCTGGAGGTGCGTGTGTAGAAGGCCTTGTATCGTCTGCCCGATGGTAGATGTTCGAACAGACTATTGCAGGGGTGTGAAGAGTCTTTGTGGATGCTGGTGGCTTTTATGAGGCATCGTGTGTTGTAGATGCCCTCCAAGGCTGGTAGCTGTGTTCCGATAGTCTTCTGAGCTCTATGGACTACCTGCTGAAGAGCTTTCCTCTCTGCCTCCGTGCAGCTGAGGTACCATACAGGGATGCCATGTGTTAGGATGCTCTCTATGGTGCAGCGGTAGAAGGTCGTCAGCAGCTGTTGGGGTAGACCAGACTTTTTCAGTGTTCTTAGGTAGAACAGTCGTTGCTGCACCTTCTTGACCAGCGCAGCAGTGTTAGTGGACCTTGTTAGGTCCTCCGAAATGTGAGTGACCAGAAACTTGAAGCTGGACACTCTCTCCACACTGTCCCCGTTGATAGAGATTGGGGCATATTCCCCGTTGTGTGATCTACAGAAGTTGATGATCAGCTCCTTGGTCTTGGTGGTATTTAGGGACGGGTTGTTATCAGAGCACCAGTCCGCCAGGTTCTGCACCTCCACTCTGTATTTTGTTTCATCACCGTTGGTGATCAGCCCGATCACCGTTGTGTCGTCTGCAAACTTGACAATGGTATTGGTGTCGAATGCAGGAACACAGTCGTGTGTGAATAGGGAGTAGAGCATGGGGCTTAGAACACAGCCCTGTGGTGTGCCGGTACTCAGGGTGATAGTGGAGGACAGGTGCGGGCCCATTCTCACTGCCTGTGGTCGCTCCAGCAGGAAGTCCAGGATTCAGTCGCATAACGACGAGCTGAGGTCTAGCTGGTGGAGCTTGGTGATGAGCTTGGTGGGGATGACCGTGTTGAAGGCAGAGCTTTAGTCAATGAATAGCATCTTCACGTACGTGCCCTGTCTCTCCAGGTGAGTCAGGACAGTGTGAAGAGCCAGAGAGATGGCGTCCTCTGCTCCACACAGCAGTTGATGTAGGAGAGCACAGTGGATGCGTATTCCTCCAAGTCTACCTCTGAACCGCGGGTCGCCTGTTGTGCAAACAGGTCCCAGTCAGTGCGATCAAAGCAGTCCTGGAGTTGTTGGGTGGCGTCCTCGGGCCATATTTTGACCGTCTTTATTGTCTACCCCTCTCCCCTCCCTAGAATACATCACCTATTTCAATGAAACATCTTCCAATAAGACCATGGGACAACGGTAAGGTGGGTCTAAAATTGTCGCGCTATTGTGTACCGTTTTGGCTATAGTTCAGGAACAAACAAACAAACAAGAGATTTTGTATAAAGATTTTATTTGCTGCTGAGCTGCTAAAGATAACCCCCCTGAAAAACTCCCCCAAACCTCCCCTGCATTAACTGAAATTGTGTTAACGTTGTTTTAAAGAACCCCACTCACCCACTGCAACCCCCCTCCACCAACTTTATCCCCCCCCTCCCCCCTCCCCACTCACGCACTCCATCCCCCCTCCACCAACTTTATCCCCCCTCCCCACTCATGCATTCCATCCCCCCTCCACCCCCTTTATCCTCCCTCCCTTCATCAATACCTGTCTCTTTTTAACATCATGCCAAGAAGAAGGAAGGCCTCCGAGGTCATGCAGATCTCCGAACCCTTCCGAATTTGGCAGAAAGATCCACCTTCTTATTTCATTTCTGCCATTCCGATTTTGCCTCACATTTTTCCAGAAAACACATGCCTTGACACTTGCCCCACCGCTCGCCCCACCCTGCCTCGCCGCTCACCGGGCATCGCCAGTCCGGGCCGGGCCTCTCCGTTCACTGGGCCTCTCTCCGCTACGCTCGCCGGGCAGGGCCTCGAAGCTCGCCGGGCCTTGACTCACCTCGCCGCTCGCCGGGCCTTGCATTGCCGGGCCTCGCCTTCCATCCGCCGGGCCTCGCCGCTCGCCTCGCCTTGCCGACCGCCAGGCCTCTCCACTCAGTGGGCCTCACCTCGGTACGCCAGGCATCGCCTCGCTGCTCGCCAGGGGTCGCCTCACCACCCGCCGGGCCTCACCACCCGCCGGGCCTCACCACCCGCCGGGCCTCATCACCCGCCGGGCCTCACCACCCGCCGGGGCTCACCACCCACCGGGCCTCACCACCCACCGGGCCTCACCACCCACCGGGCCTCACCACCCACCGGGCCTCACCACCCGCCGGGCCTCACCACCCGCCGGGGCTCGCCGGGCCTCGCCTAGCCGCTCGTCGGGCTGGTCCTCGCCGCTTGCAGTGCCTCGCCTCGCCGCTCGCTGGGCCCCTGCCTCGCCGGGCCTCGCCTCGCCTAGCCACTCCCGGGCCTCGCCTCACCTCACCGTCCGCCGGTCCTCGCCTCTCCGCCCACCGGGCCGTTGTGATTTGCTGTTGAAGACCACTGGAGCAAGTATGTCTTCAATGAAATTCGGTATGTGCAGTTTTAAATGAAACTCTTTCTTCATAACTTAGCCATACATCTTATGACCATTGTTCTTTTATTCAATATCAAAAGAATTGGGATGTGTACGGAAAACCAAAACAGAAAAACCAAAACAAAACAATTTTTTCTTTGTTGTAAATAGTATTTCTGTTCAATAACCTTTCAATAAATACCAGAATATACTCATGATAGGCCTGACATTGTACATGTAGTCCAAGAACTACAGACTGTTGGAAATAATAGTCGTTTGTCACACATGAATGTAGCACAACGCATATGCACATTTGGCATGCATACTTTTTTTTGATGAAAAGTTGCATTACCTGCCATATTATGAATTTCATGTAAAATTCTGGATTTTGGACATCAAAATTATGAATTTGTAAAATCAAATGTTGGGAGATCTGTTCATGAACCATACTGCGACCAGACCTCTCCATGTTGGAAGAATGGAAGATGCAGAAAGAGATTCCCGAAGCCGTTTATCGAAAGCACAAGGTGTGGAGATGAGTCACATCCTCTGTACAGGAGACGATCTCTGGATACGGGAGGATTTCAGGGACATCAAGAAGGACGCCGGGATCGACCTATTACTTCTAAATGGGTGGTGCCCTGTAATGCTCAACTATTGAAGCTGTTCAAATATCACATTAACTTTGAGATATGCTCCTCTGTAAAGTCGGTCAAATACGTGTTCAAGTACACTCCCAATGTTGGGGGGAGTCCAGAACAAGGGGCCACAGTTTAAGAATAAGGGGTAGGCCATTTAGAACTGAGATGAGGAAAAACTTCTTCAGTCAGAGAGTTGTGAATCTGTGGAATTCTCTGCCTCAGAAGGCAGTGGAGGCCAATTCTCTGAATGCTTTCAAGAGAGAGCTAGATAGAGCTCTTAAGGATAGCGGAGTCAGGGGGGTATGGGGAGAAGGCAGGAATGGGGTACTGATTGAGAATGATCAGCCATGATCACATTGAATGGCGGTGCTGGCTCGAAAGGCCGAATGTCCTCCTCCTGCACCTATTGTCTATTGTCTATTGAAGGGGAGTGATCAAGCAGTTTTTGGAGTTAACAGGGATGACAAAATTGCACAGTACTTTACTGGCAGACACATTGGTCCGTCGGAAGCAGTGGGATCAATCCTTGGATTTCCAACTCATGAGAGTCGCCCCGCTGTCATTCGACTCCAGGTACATCTACCACAAGAACAACAAGTCATCATCAGAGTCGATGCTGGTCGGCTGGTGAGAAATGAGGATAACACGAGAACAACTTTAACTGAATTCGTGGAATTGTGTTCTCAATTTGCAAGAACACTATACTACGCTGATGTACCCCGATTTGACGGACATATTCTTCCTTTCTTCAAAGACGTCTGCATAGAAAGGGGTTTGTTGCAAACTGACGACCATTGGCAACAGACAATGGAAGATGCTGAGTGGACAAGACTCCCCAAAGCAATGAGAGATTTGTTTGTTTTGCTGACGATTGTTGAGATCAACACTTCTCGACAATTCTGGGATCGCTTCAAAAATTCAATGTCTGAAGATTACCTTCAAAGGGAACGGAGAACAATCGATGATTCAAATATCATGATTGATGAGAGGCATCATGTTCAGGTTCTGTTGTATATTCAAGACAAGCTTGTGAATTACAACAAGACACTGGGATACTTTCATGTGCCATTACCAAGACATGGAAGGATGAACCTTGATGGTGACAATCCAGAATTGCTGAGTGAACTGCAGTACAATAGACCTGAACATCAGTGATTTGTTGAAGAGAAGGAGCCTCTGCTGAATGCTGAGCAAAGAGCAGTGTATGACTATGTGTGCAACTGCTTGGAAAGGAATGTTCCTTCAATGTTTCTCATTGATACACCAGCAGGAATTGGCAAAACAATTCTCACCAATTTGATCCTCTCCAAAGTTCGAGGTCAAGTTGATGTTGCTTTTGCTGTAGCAACCTCTGGTGTTGCAGCTACATTGATGCCTGGTGGAAGAACTGCACATTCTCGATTCAAGATACCCATCGAAGTGACCGATAATACAATGTGCAACATTGAGAAGAACTCCAACATGGTTCATTTGATCAAGAGTGTGAGACTGATTGTTTGGGATGAGTGCCTGATGATTAGGAGGGAGAGCTTTGAAACGGTGGACAGAACTCTTCGAGATCTATGCAAAAAGAACGATGTGCCTTTTGGCGGCATTCTTACCTTTTGTTGCGGCGATTTTCGACAACTCCTTCCTGTTGTGAGAAGGGGAAATGATGCTGATGTTGAAAATTCCTGCATCAAGAAATCCTATTAACGTTCAAATTGTTATATTTTGTTATTCACATTTTAAACTTTAATAAATCCCTTTTTCGCTTGCTGTGCCCGTCAGCCGCCCATGCGCAGTAATACCTCCATGTTCCACGTCACAATGGAAACCCGACGGCCGGGAATGGCGGCGCCGCCGGAGAGCCCCTAAGAATGGAGGGAGGGGGGAAATAAGGGGGGATGGAGTGGGTGGCTGGGCGGTGGGAGAGGAAGGGGGGAAGAAGGGAAGTTGAGAGGATGGAGTGAGGGAGGGGAGGGGAGAGTGCTAGACCAATGCAGGAAAAAACACCATTTTAAAGAAAAATCACGATTTTCATGACGATTTTTTAAACAATTTTTTTAAAGCCATTGATTTTAAAGGAAAAAGCGTGATTTTCCCACGTCACAACGGCAACTCAATGAGTTGTGGGCCCAACGTGTCCACTTGGTCTCGTTCTTTAAACTAAAATTGAGAGTGCAGTGAAAGAGGCATCAAGTTGAAGAAGCTCTGTTGGTTCCGTTGTGTATGGTTTGGCATTGGTTGTCCCTTCTCCAAAGTTTTGAATACTTTTCCACTATTCCATTAAAGTAGCTCAAAGCTTTCATGACATTCATAGTAATTGTAATTTGTGCATTTCCACAGGCACTTCCATAGAGCTGTAGTTATAAATTAAATTCCAAGTGTTGGAAATGTTACTCAGATGGAATTTGCTGGAATGGTACTCGCTGGAATTTAGAAGATTGAGGGGGGATCTTATAGAAACTTACAAAATTCTTAAGGGGTTGGACAGGCTAGATGCAGGAAGATTGTCCCCGATGTTGCGGAAGTCCAGAACAAGGGGTCACAGTTTAAGGATAAGGGGGAAGTCTTTTAGGACCGAGATGAGAACGTTTTCTTTCACAGAGAGTGGTGAATCTGTGGAATTCTCTGCCACAGAAGATAGTTGAGGCCAGTTCATTGGCTATATTTAAGAGGGAGTTAGATATGGCCCTTGCGGCAAAAGGGATCAGGGGGTATGGAGAGAAGGCAGGTACAGGATACTGAGTTGGATGATCAGCCATGATCATATTGAATGACGGTGCAGGCTCGAAGGGCCGAATGGCCTGCTCCTGCACCTACTTTCTATGTTTCTATGTTTCTATGAAAGTGTAAATGCAGTGTGTATGCCACAACACTCCTTTCATAGTTTGAATTAGAAAAGACTATAAACATTTAAGATAAAAATGGATTTCCAAATCCTATGATGAGCTTGGTCTTCCCTATCTTTGTCATCTCCAAGAGCCCTGTAGCCTTATCGGTTATTTCCAATTCTGAGTTCTTATGCATCCTGATTTCTAACTGCTCTGCGCTTGTAGCCATTTTTCAGCATTCAACACCAGGAACTCTCTTAAATTGTCTATCATTCTAAGCGAGGCATCAAGGCAACAGTTGACCACATGTGCTGTTAAGGAGTGTGTAGGAAGGAACTGCAGATGCTGGTTTACACCGAAGATTGACACAAAATGGTGGAATAACTCAGCGGGTCAGGCATGTTTGCCTGACCCACTGTGTTACTCCAGCATTTTGGGCTGTCAAAGAGCCTGGAGTCCAATGTTGTGATAGCCCAGGAAACAGGCTCATGGTTGGAGTTTCACCTTGCACAAAGGAAGGTGGTTGAAATTGTTGGAGGTCAGTCAGTGCAGCTCTACCACTATGAAAATAGAGGTGGGAATTTTTCTGATGATTGTACAATGTTCAATTCCATTCGCAACTCTCCAGCAAATGAAGCAGTTCTTGTCTAATTACAGAAACAACAGGCAGGCATGGGCTGAGAACTGTAAGTAGCATTGGTATCGCTTCAGTACCTGGCAATGAAAATTTTAGTTTAGTTTAATTTAGTTTAGAGATACAGCATGGAAACAGGACATTTGGCCCACCGAGTCCACGCTGACCATCGATCACCCGAACACTACTTAACCTATATTTTATCCCACTTTCGCATCCTATAAACTAGGTGCAATTTACAGAAGCTGATTAAACCTACAAACCAGTGCATCATTGGAATATTTGAGGAAACCAGTGCACCTGGACAAAATGCATGCCATCACAGTGAGAACATACAAATTTCACACACAGAACACTCAAGGTTATGATCAAACCAGGGTCTCTGGAGCTATGGGGCAACAACTCCACCGCTGTGCCATTGTGCCACCCTGATCTCCAATAAGAAGGGGCCAACCACCTAGCCTTGATATTTATATGCATTACCATTATTGAGTTCCCCCATGACAATACCGTTACCATTGTCCGAAAGCCCAACTGGACCAACTACATCAATATTGCAGTAACAAGAACAGATCAGATGCATTGTATGTTATAGCAATGGCTCAACTCCTCACACCCTGAAGCCTTTCTACCATCAGCAAAATATGAGTCAGGGGGTCCAATGGAATACTATTCAGTTTTTTGAATAAATGCAGTTCCTATAACACTCAAGCGGCTTGACATACACTAGAACACAGCAGCATACTTAGAAACATAGAAACATAGAAAATAGGTGCAGAAGGAGGCCATTCGGCCCTTTGAGCCAGCAACGGCATTCATTGTGATCATAGCTGATCATCCACAATCAATAACCCGTGCCTGCCTTCTCCCCATATCGCTTGATTCCACTAGCCCCTGGAGCTTTATCTAACTCTGATTTGGCCTCCATTGCCCTCTGTGGCAGAGAATTCCACAAATTCACAATGCTCTGGGTGAAAAAGTTCCTTCTCACCTCAGTTTTAAATGGCCTCCCCTTTATTCTAAGACAGTGGCCCCTGGTTCTGGACTCACCCAACATTGGGAACATTTATCCTGCATCTAGCTTGTCCAGTCCTTTTATAATTTTATATGTTTCTATAAGATCCCCTCTCATCCTTCTAAACTCCAGTGAATACAAGCCTAGTCTTTTCAATCTTTCCTCATATGACAGTCCCGCCATCCCAAGGATCAATCTCGAGAACCTACGCTGCACTGCCTCAATTACAAGGATATCCTTCCTCAAATTAGGAGACCAAAACTGTACACAATACTCCAGATGTGGTCTTACCAGGGCCCTATACAACTGCAGAAGAACCTCAGTTGATATTTCACTCAAAACCCTAAATATGTTTTTGGATTCCTGTCAGGATATGCTAAAATATTCTATAGCCATGGGACTACTTTGGAGTTGTAGTCACTGCGTTAGTGAGAAGAAACATCAATCAGTGTTCATGTGGTAAAATCCCACAAACTAGCGAGCTAATTCATTCTAATGATGCAGCTTGATTGATGAAAGTTGTCCAGGACGGCAGGAGGAATCTCCCCACTCTTTGAAATACTGCAGTAGAATCTTGCACATTCATCTGTGAGAGAAGATGAGGCCTCAGCTTCATATTTCATCAAAAAGAAAACAAAAACTCCACAAGCATAAATAAAAGATTTGCCAAATGCAAAGGTTAAGGTAGTGTTTCATTTGACTGGCTGGATCCCAGAGGGGTCTAGGAAAGATCCTGTAGTACAATTTCAAATCTCACCACTACTCAGGAACTTACATTTGGTTAATTAACTTTTTTAAGATCTGGAATAAAAAACGGTAACAGCAATGATAACCATGAAACTAATACACTGTTGCAAACACTAATGTCCCTTCCAGAAAGGAAAAATTGGCGCCCTTAGTGGGTCAGGCGTCAATGTGGCTGCAGGATCACGAATGTGGTTTACTCTTAAATGTCACCTGAAGTGTGCCAGCATGCTTCACTATTAGCACAAGCTTGGCAATCAAATGTTGGTCTTGGAAGCAATCCTTCCATCCTGTGAGGGAATAAATTAAGCAAGTATTCTTAAATGCACTTCATTTTTTGTGTAATTAAAATAACAATGATAATAATATTCCTTCTTAAGAGTTCCTAGCACATGTGAATCTCTTTTTAGATGAGTGAGAAATGTTTCCTTAAGACCTCAAAGGCTCTGTGTTCTTTAACTGCACTGATGAAGTTAGGAAAACTTATTTGGAAATTAGTGCCCAAACTATGTGAATGTGTTGAGTTGTCTTGTGGAAGCAAACTCATTATATTTCATCACTTACAGCTGTAAAAGTCTTTGGTTGTAAATAACAGACTGTCCCTGAATCTCAAAGAGAGAAAGTTGAAATAACTCTGAGCAGTGAAAGAAGATATTATGAAGCAATAGAATCTGTTTTGGGAAAAAAACAAAAGTTTCTTTATTCAATTGGACACAAACTGCTGGAGTAACTCAGCAGGTCTGGCAGGAATCACAAAAAGCTGGAGTAACTCAGCAGGTCAGGCAGCATCTCAGGAGAGAAGGAATGGGTGACGTTTCTGGACAAGACCCTTCTTCAGACTGATCAACGTTTCGGGTCGAGACCCTTCTTCAGACTGACCCGCTGAGTTACTCCAGCATTTTGTGACCCATTCCTTCTCTCCTGAGATGCTGCCTGACCCGCTGGGTTACTCCAGCATTTTGTGATACCTACGATTTGTACCAGCATCTGCAGTTACTTTCCTACACAACAGGTCTTGAGGTTTCTGGTCGGGACCTTTACATGTTCGCCAGAGATGCTTCTTGACCCACTGAGTTACTCTAACAACACTTGTCCATTTGTGTATATCAGCATCATTTCTATATTCCTTATTCAATTGTTGTCTTTTGTATAGTAGAATATCCCATTGTACAAAACATGGCATTTCTTTAACTACTTTGGAGATGATATACAGCACTTCCACCAATGCATAGAAGACACAAGAACAGCTGCTTCTGAATCACTTACTATGTATTTAGGAAACCCCTGTCTCTGATCAATATTTGAGTGGTCTCACAATACAAGGCACTCTTTTGATTTAATAATTAATGATTAACGATTAACTCTCTTCGGATATCTGTGCATTCTGAGAAAATATGACTTTCACCATTGATTCTAACTACATTATTCAAGTATAAGTTCTGTGTTGCCCTATGTGTCCATGTGCAAACCTAGGCACTTAATTGCCATTGAGTTGCTCCAAAGACTGCTACAATCCTACAATCCTTTGAGCTCCAGTTATCATTTCTTATTTGTAGGTTATGCTCAGCTATTCGAACTTTTGTGGGCAAAAATATACTTGATCTTAGTATCTGTTTTTACAATATGATATGCAAGCTAACCATAAACGCCACCAAAGATCACCCTTTCAGGCGCTCAGCTAACCTGCCTATGGAAGCCACTGCTAAATCTGAGCTACTCCGAAGTACCTGCCATGATAGGTTGGAGTGCCTCAGTGTTTAAATACCACTGATATAATTACATTTACAACTGCAGAAGCACATAGGTGGCAAATCCCAAACACAGCACCAATATAACTTGTACCACAACTAAAACGTGAAAGATTCTGATCCCTGGAAGGACGTTGACATTCATTCCCCAACTCCACATTCGGGATAGTCGTGGTTCTGCTTCAGAACCTTCCATATTTCTTTCCTACATTCCTGATTCCCTCCTCAAATTAACGTTATTATTCAACTAAATCCTTATTTTTTCTGTACCATATGTTCTGGAAAATGAGAACTGGACACTCCAAGGGGCACTTAACATTTGTTCAAGTCATTATTATTCTATTTGTTGCACCATATGTCCATTCTATTCCTGTCTGAATATAACCAATCCACACTTCCTCTGTTATAAAAGGGTGACATGATGTAAAACAGATGCTCGGCTGATTTACCTGGCATGATATTTCATCTTACAAGAACAGAGTTACTCGAATGATGACAGAATATTTTCCATATCCCCCTTACAGTAACATGGGTCTGTTCCAAATTTGACAGATTAGTCTCCACCAGGTACCTTGGTGCAGATGTAGCCTCTGAAGTCAGATTCCTGATCTCCCTCCAGGAGCTGGCAGATTGTCAAGGGTTCAGTCCATCTACATTTCTGTACCACACAGTGCTTTTCTATGGTCTGCCAGATGGTGTTGTTGGCGATCCTTTCTCTTGACCACCACCTTTGAGGCCAAAAACGGGGCAGGAGATGAATGAATGAATAAGTTTATTGGCCAAGTATGCATATACAAGGAATGTGCCTTGGTGCTCCGCTCACAAATGACTAACACAAACATACAGTTAACAATTAAGAATAAAGCATAACCACAACAAAACAATAAGGATACAACTTTACGGTCTAAACTTGTGGGTGAAAATAAACCAGAGCAAAAAAGAGACTCCAGACTTTGGTTATTGAGTAGAACTATCACTCGTGGGGAAAAAAAGCTGTTTTTATGTCTGGCTGTGGCTGCTTTGACAGTCCAGAGCCGCCTTCCAGAGGGAAGTGCTTCGAAGAGTTTGTGGCCAGGGTGAGAGGGGACAGAGATGATCTTGCCCGCTCGCTTCCTGGCCCTTGCAGTGTACAGTTCGTCAATGGGGGGAAGGTTGCAGCCAACAACCTTCTCAGCTGTGCGAACGATCCGTTGCAGCCTCCGGATGTCATGCTTGGTGACTGAGCCTAACCAAACCATGATTATTGGGGGGATCTAATTGAAACATATAAAATTCTTAAGGGGTTGGAGAGGCTAGATGCGGGAAGATTGTTCCCGATGTTGGGGAAGTCCAGAACCTGGGGTCACAGCTTAAGGATAAGGGGGAAGTCTTTTAGGACCGAGATGAGAAAACATTTCTTCACACAGAGAGTGGTGAATCTGTGGAATTCTCTGCCACAGAAGGTAGTTGAGGCCAGTTCATTGGCTATATTTAAGAGGGAGTTAGATCTGGCCCTTATGGCTAAAAGGATCAGAGGGTATGGAGAGAAGGCAGTACAGGTTACTGAACTGGATGATCAGCCATGATCATATTGAATGGCGGTGCAGGCTCGAAGGGCCGAATGGCCTACTCCTGCACCTATTTTCTATGTTTCTACATTTCTATGATGAAGAAGGTGAGGACTGACTCAATGATAGCAGTATAGAATTGGACCATTATTGCCTGTGGCAGATTGTGTTTCTTCAGTTGTCGCAGGAAGTGCTTCTTCTGTTGGGCTTTTTTGACTGTGGAGTCGATGGTGGCCCCCCATTTAAGGTCCCTGGAGATGATGGTTCCAAGGAACTTAAATGACTCCACAGATGTGACTATCTGATGGTGATGGTGAGTGGGGGGAAGGGAGGGGTATCTCTTTGAAAGTTTACAATTAGTTCCACTGTCTTGAGAGCATTGAGCTCCAGGTTGTTGCGATGGCAGCAGGACGCCAGCTGTGTCACTTCCCCTCTAGGAAGATTCCTCCCCATCCTGGATCAGTCCAATCAGGGTGGTGTCATCCGCAAACTTGAGGAGCTTGACAGAGGAGTCTGTGGAGATGCAGTCGTTGGTGTAGAGAGAGTAAAGGAGAGGGGAGAGTACGCAGCCTTGCGGTGCTCCTATGCTGAGGGTCTGCGGGTCCGAGATATGCTTTCCCAGCCTCACATGCTGCTTCCTGTCCGTCAGGAAGTTGATGATCCATTGACAGAGGGGTTCAGGCACAGTCAGCTAGGAGAGTTTGTAGTGTAGTAGCTCTGGCACAATGGTGTTAAAAGCAGAGCTAAAGTCCACAAACAGAATCCTGGCATAGGTCCCCTTGTGGTCTAGGTGCTGGAGGATGAAGTGCAGGCCTAGATTGACTGCGTCGTCCACCAATCTATTGGCCCTATATGCAAACTGCAGGGGGTCCAGCAGGGGGTTTGTGATGTTTTTCAGCTGGGCCAGCACAAATCTTTCAAAGGTCTTCATGACTACAGAGGTAAGTGCGACAGGCCTGTAGTCATTAAGACCAGTGATCCTTGTCTTTTTGGGTACAGGGACAATAGTGGAGACCTTGAAGCAGGCAGGGACAATGCAGGTTTGCAGGGACTGGTTGAAAATGTCTGTGTAGATCAGTGCCAGTTGTTCGGCACAGAGCTTGAGGGTAGAGGGGGAAACATTGTCCGGTCCTGGAGA